>NW_008825558.1:337546-383922 GCF_000699105.1 Pygoscelis adeliae
TTCAGCCGGCTGTCGACCAACACCTCCAGGTCCTTTTCCGCCAGGCAGCTTTCCAGCCACTCTTCCCCAAGCCTGTAGCGCTGCATGGGGTTGTTGTGGCCCAAGTGCAGGACCTGGCACTTCAGAATGTTATCACAGGACGACATGCACCTGGCTACCTTCCCTGGTTGTGTTTAGGAGGAAGCTCAGTGCAACGGGTAGGGTCTCACTGGCTATGGCCAGTCACTGTCGAGTCAAAAATTGACCCCTGGCCTTACAAGATGGGTGGCGCTCAGAATGTTATCACAGGACGACATGCACCTGGCTACCTTCCCTGGTTGTGTTTAGGAGGAAGCTCAGTGCAACGGGTAGGGTCTCACTGGCTATGGCCAGTCACTGTCGAGTCAAAAATTGACCCCTGGCCTTACAAGATGGGTGGCGCTGATTGTCTCCAGGATAGTGAGGGCCAGCCCCCTATGTTGCAGATTTGTCCTTAAGGGAGTTAGCTGGGATGGTACAAAACATGGCCAGGGAGTAAACGAACGGGCAGTTTTTAATGCTCAAGGGCCCAGTGCTTGAGCTGGCTCCCTAGCCCTTGTCTACCTAGTAGCACAGATGTCCCTGGCGTGCCTCTTTCTTTGTGCCTCCCAGCTGCTTGAGGAAGAGCAGGTAGGTCAGTATATAGTTTGTAAATCCCTGTAGGACATAGTTGTGAAATAATCTTGATGCCCGTGAACAGGATGTTGCCCGGGAATTTGTGGGCATGTCTGGAAGCAGAGGCTCAGCTGCCAGCCTACCTGCTTTGCAGAAGCTGTTTGCATAAGTAATACAAGAGCCCTGAGGATGCCCGGCAACTGAGACAGGCTCCTGAGGACCTACTTTTTAGACCTAGGCAACTACTGACAGATAAATGGCACTTCTGTGGTTTTATAAGCCCCAGCTAACTTTTCAAGATACTGAGGTCTGAGGCTAGTAAGCTTTTCAAAGAACCTAAAATGGGATTTAGGCCAATACTAAAAAATCCCAAGAGGTGCCAAAATATTTTGAATATATGTTACCTTGGGTTCTTTTCAAAATGTCACCTTAGTGTGAATTGCTATCAGCAGTGAAGAAATAATTTTTATGACTCTAGTGTGAAGCACACATTATATTTGGTTGTTCTTTGTAAGAATAAAAACTCTAACTGGAAAAAAAATGCTTTTCTGTTTCACACACAAAGTGTTGCTAGTCTGAGACTGAAATGGGTGCAAGGTATCCATTTGAGTCTAATTACCCAACCAGGCTGAGCACAGCCAGTCCAACAAAACCCCAGCTCTAGTTTTTAATTGCCTTAAATGAGCTCCTAAATAACTATGTGGAGTTAAACTACAGCACAGAGAACACAATATAAGTACATAGAAACTCTGAACACCCAGGGCTCTAGAGTGTTCAATTAAACTTTCCTTGATTATTCAATAGAACAGAAGTGTGCAAATTAAAGGCTTTCATGATACAGCAGGCTACGACCTCATTCTCAAGTTTCAATATTGCAATGGAACTTAATTAAGATATTCCACATACAAAGCATAATCCTAGAGGTAAGTTTTGTTCCAAATACCTCATATAGGCATCTCTCCTGCTGTTAAGTGAATGACTCTTGGTAAATCAAAATAAATATTGTTCTGGCATAGACTCACTTTTATTGTGTACACTGTGAGAAAGTAACAGTATGAAATCATTAAAACATTTAACTCACCATGCTGAAATACAGTTGCTAAAAAGCCTTGTTCTCATTGCATTTGGACTGTAAAGTGTCTTAAAAATATTTTGGGGAGGACTCACACTAATTCCTGCTTCTGTGATAGACAGTTTGTATAGGAATAAATTGTATTTCCTCAGGTATTGATAGTTGCAAGTGTAAAATTTTCGCCCTGTTTAGGTCGGTGATACAAAACCAGCAAAATCAATATTCAGTAGAAAGAACAACTTCGTCTCAGGATATTTGTTGGTTCATATGGTGTCATGAAATCTGTTTTTATTAATAACTGCAAAGTACACTGGAGTCACTGCATGAAAGGCCTTTTAAGTTCAACGTGTTATTAATTATATGAAGAAAATGCCAAACACATTGGACATGGTCATGTAAATATACTGTTTTTGTCATTTATACTTTGTTTAGAACCACTGAAATATATTAATCTCTCTTTTTAAATTGCACTATCAAGATAGAAGTCCTAGACGCCACAATTATTTAATCTCAGTGCCAAGTTACTTTTCATACCAAGTCTTTTTATACTATTGGAACAATTTGTGCATCTCTAAATGTTTAAATTATGTCCCAATTTATATTGCTAATTATGATGTAAACAGTATACTGCTGCTTTGCTTTAAACAGTTATTTCTAAATAATTATTAGGGAAATCAATTATTGAAAGCAAAAAGATCTCTTAATTTTATTATACATTTTGTTTGACCACATTAATCTAAGCAGACTAAGAAAGCCATGTCACTTTAAAGTTTTGCCTCAATCATTAGACAAATTTATCTGCTGTCTTAGATTATTCCCACCTGTCTTTGGCATTTCCCTTGTCTTCCATTGTCTTATAATTGTCTTTTATCTCCCATCCAAAAAATGACATTAGAAGGTGATGGTTTAGTACCATTTGTTGACTGAACATCAGTTCAATTTTTTTCAGAATGAAACTTTCAATTTCATTTCAGGAAATTAAAAAATAAAACAGTTCAACATTGACACAAGAGTTATTTCTTTTTTCACAATATTTTCTTCATGTGGTATATAAGCTTAAATCACCCCCAAGGCATCTAAAAGCTATACATTGTAATCTCTGATTTTTAGGCACATACATGCTGTATTAGATCTAATGACAGTGAAGACAGAAATCTCAGTTTAGCTTAAGTACACTTCAACAGGCTAAGACTAGATATGGATATTTTACTTCTGAACATTTATGTTTAGTATATTTTGTAAAAAAGATTAGTATTTTTTCCTCAAATTAGTTCAAGTATGATAAACTCCAATTGCATAAAAATAAACGCATTCAGATATAGTTTTCTGATAATTCTCTTAAATTTGTGAACAACCACACACAAAAAAGGCATGAAACAACTATGTAAATAACTAAGGTAACTTCAAAATGCATCCTGACTCAAGACTGAAAAAACAACATAAAATTGGTCCAGTTGCTATGATAAGTGTTAGGGCATGTCAAGCGAGTTCAGAGGAGAAGCATGCTCACTTCTTCACAGGCTGAGTATAAAGATTAGAATTGGCACAAGGAATAAAGTTTATAATGCTAACACTGCTTAACAGTGGTGAAGACATGAACACATAGTGACTGTGTACCAGTGTGTAGGGGTAAACCAGGGGTTTGGTAGGGAGCTCTGTCCCGGTTAGGGGTGTACTTTTGGCAATGCCAGCTCAGAGGAGAGTTAGTTGTTGTGGTCCCACCTGAAGCCTCTTCTTTGGAGTAACCTATACAATCAACAGCCGATACCTGTACTTTCTCACTTAATGTTTGGGTGTTAGATCATGTTATCACAGAACAGCACAGGCCTTTTCTCAGTCTGTTCAATCCTGCCAGTATAGTTCACACACTTTTTAAAAGCAGACTGGGCAGAGACACCAAAGGCAGAGGAGAATTAGATTAAGAAAAGAAAAAAAAAAAAAGATAAATTCTCATAAGGTACAGATAAGTTTGAAGTAAATATTTTATTTCATGTGTATTTTTCATCATTATATTTCACTGATTTTTTAAAGAGGATTTTGACACCATCTGTCTGATCTATACCTACTTTATCTACAATATGACTTCTGGATGTAAACATAAATCAGTGTTCCTTTCTACAGAAATGGGAAATCTTTCTCTTCAGCTTGCTGTCAGGTTCTTTGGTGGTAGGGTAAGCAATCAAGAGTATAAAAATGCCTTTTCAATCAAGCTGTGTGTGCAAAATGTCATTTACAAAAATAAGAAGCTAAGGCTAAAAAAATCTAACCTCATGTCTGTTGTATGTTTGGACGTATATAATGTCAGCATTGGTCATTAAACAACCTCTCTCAAACTACCATGATAAAATGTGAATCATCTTTATGAGTTTAGCGCTATGAAATGCTGGAGTGGCAATATAATTCTTCTAACTGTTTCACCAGTTGGAAAATAAATAATGTAAAATACCTGGTCATTAAAATGTCTTCTGGAAAGAGAGACTAATACTAAGTGAGATATTGTATCATTAGGGCTTGCTCGGACCAGAAAGAATGGGGGAGGAAAGCACATTCATTAAGTCAACAGATGATTCTCTAGGAGACTTCCTTTTTGTTTCCTCCATGATATGATGATTTCTTTAGAAATTGTAGTTGAGAAACATTGTTTAATATTCAGTCAGTCTAATGAATAACTATGCAATAGCCACCCAGCTGATACTTACCAGTGCACAAATGTTAAGAAATTATTTTTATTGTGCAATTTTATAGTATTATGAAGCTGCTAATTAAAGTAGTATCGCTAGCTTCCAATTTCTTTTATGAGTTAGTAGTAATGTAATATTTTCAGGAAAGCAAATGAAAAGCAAGCATTCTTTGTTAATATAGAACTAATATAGAAGTAATGTTAAGGAACAGCTGTTCTTTTACCATTTTCAGCTGCCCCAGTTACAACAATCATGCCTTTTAATTGCTAAACACCTGTCTTTTATTATATTTTATATCAATTCTTAAGTTAATTTAATTTCCAGTCTCTTTTCTGGTTTCTAAAATGTTTTATTTCTCTAATGCCCATTTACATGGTTTATTACCTTAATTCTTTTATTTAATCTTGAGAACCCTAAAAATTATTATGGGATTAATTGTGCAGGGAAGTAATGCTTCTCCCTTATAGTCTAAAACAGATACTGGCTCTCCAGTCTTTCTGGAAAAAAAAAAAAAGAGAAGAAAAAGATGTCCTGAGAATTAAGAATTTCTTCTCAGTGATAATCATAGATCAGTATGAAGATATAGTCTTGCTCCTCAAACTACTGCCACTGTAGCCTGTCATTGTTGAGCTTGTTGAATGTCTGAGTATTACAAATACAAGTAAGAAATAAAATAGAGCTAAGGTGACCATTTCTTTCAATAAAGAGCAACAGTGAAATAGAATCCATACATCTTATTCTCACTTGCTCATAACATCTTATTCCCACTTTCTGTCACACACTGACCATGAAGTTTTTGTACCAAAACCCATGACATGGGACACAATTTTGATATTCCAAATGAGGCTATTTGACAAGACTACTTCTTCATTGTACATAATTGTCCTTTGGTATGTGTGAAAAAGAAAGCTCATAAGTTACTTCCCCATAACTCAAATTTACATCTTCCTTACTCATATTTGGGATTGGGATCATAGGAAGCATCATATTTAATTATACCTGTGGCATTGTCATTATTCTGCCATTAAATCTGGCCCATCTCAGACACTTGATGCAGGAAATCTTTCAGTCATCAGATACAGTGTGCCTAAGAGAAAGTTTTTCCTCTAACCTCATTACTATTATATGCCCTGAAGAATGAAAATGAATATCTATTTTATAACTCCTGTTTGTTTCTTTCTTTTTTATTTTTTTTATGGAGTTTGGTACTGTAACAAGATTGTCTCTGTGGTGTATGTGTGCATCCACATGTTTATGTATGGAAGAACTCTACAGAAACAGAAGTAGCAGGGTTTTTTCTTTGTATAAGTAAGCATACAATGATTAACTGTGAAAATTCACACATCAACAATCTGAAGAAAAATACTGTATTCAGACCTAAAATTTCACAACCTAAAAAAAGTTAAATATTAATATCTCTGTTCAGCCAAAAGACTGTTGGATCTCCCATTACCATTTTCATGACTGTTGAAATTTAAGGCATGCAATAACAAAGGCTCATTGGCTACCATTGTGGCACGCTCTTCGCAGTGCTATGTGCCTTTTACCTCCTCACTGATGTCTCTGAAATTCATGCAGGTAAACAACCTGCATAATACCATTATGCATTTCTATAGTTGCTTGCATTAGTAAATCTCAAAGTGTTTTATTAAAGCGTGGCATAACTTTTCTATTATACATGCTAAAGGCAAGATAAAGAAATGTTAACATTTTTGCTCTAAGTGGAAAAACTGGCAGAAGAGTTTCCTCTGTAAGAGGAATCATTTGCAGTCCTCATTGCAACTATGAGTCTTCCAGCGCCAGCTCTAGGCATAGACATAGAAAGCACTGGCTGAGAGCAGCAAATTTCTGGGAATGGCCTGGGCAAGCCTGTGCCAGGCTACCTGGACACACATCTGTGCCACCCCACAATGGACACTGTAGAGCTGCGTCCATAGTTATAAGGCATGCGAGCCATAGATCATAGAGGACCCTGCCCCTGGGCTTGCAGCACACAAAGCTGTTCAGGTGCAGCCACAGAATTATGGTGAAGTCAGGAGTTCACCCACTTAGGTTCACTAACACGAGTGGTTTCATATCTTAATTACTCTTGCCTCTCATCAATATATGCCACTAAGATGATGGCCTTCACACATTTTCAGGGAAAAGAAAAATATGGAAAGTACTAATTGTTTGTAAGGCTTTTATTGACGTTCTGCTTCCCTAAATTTCCAAAAGAATATACAGAATGTTTGTCCCTTTTCTACTACTGGCAAGCTGTTTTTGAGCTCTATTTTGTCTTTATTACTGCTACCTTTTTTGTTCAGTTACAGACTTTACTAATCAAGCCAAAACCCATAAGCTGTACTTCATTAATTGAAAGTTCAGTCTCAGTGTTTTTAATAAAAAGCTTCACATCCACTTCTTTAATCATCTTCAGAAGTGGTTAATTCCTTCCAGAGGTGCATTTGTTCCTCTTCTGCTGTCTTTCTGTTTAAGATGTTAATGGCAGTTTCATTATTAATAACCAGGAAATTGCAAAGTCTTTAATGTTATAGTTATGCAAGGCAAGTTGAGTTTTTATCACAGCTAACATTGGCAAATCTTAATCCTAGGCAAAGTCACAATGCTGTAGCCTGTGAGTGACTCTGAAAATACCTTGATTTGTTTATTTCCCTCTCTTTTTGTCGCTTTTACTGGTCACATAGCTGCTAATGAACTGAATGAGAGTTCTCCATAGATAAAGTTTGCCAGAGCCAGATTACTTTAACTATTATCTTCATCACTCTGCTTGTCTAAAAAAGGAAGTGACAAAGTCAGATGTTCAGATGTTTTACTTTTTTAGATATTGCAAGGTGATTACTGGATGGTTCAACACTTAAGTTTGCAAAGTGCTCACTCCTTTGAGTATACACATGAACTTGTAAAGAATACTAAACTGGCCTGCTACCATGAACAAGGTGCTGAATAAGTCACCAACATACTGAGTACTATGTCAGTCATCTTGCCTTGTGGAATGTGGGGTTTTGTTCTGAAAAAATTAATTGATCAGCTTTAGAAATGTCTAAATACATAAGTAGGCATATTTAGTTATCTGAAAGTTTTCACTAATATTAAATTTTAAATAATTTCTGATCATCCACAGTTCCGTTTAATTAAGAACTTGTGGAATTTTGCATGTGATTCTTTCCTGGAGGAAGAGGAGGGGAAGGGTGACAGAGGGAAGTGGGAGGAGTGACAAGGAGGAGGTGAGAAAAGGGAATAACAAAAAAACCCTCTTGACACATTTTCTCACTCCTACTACTGAGTAACACAGTTTGGCTTTGAAAAAGTATACTTTGAAAAAGTGCACATTGTTAACTGTAATTAATGTTCACCAGTAGGTCTAGCTAACATTTTTGGGACTGAAAAAATGGAGAAATCTAGTGAAAAGTTGATGCTGTTGATCAGTGTACCAGTGACTCTGATGTGTGTTATAATAACAGGCTGTCTTAAGATAATTAAGAACTTAATTTTACCCTCTGCTGTGTTCTAAGTAAAAATTCTTCCAAAATCTTGCTACCTGCTGTCTTTTAATATAGTAATTATGTCTGGGCAGGTTTTTTCTGCTATTAATCTATGCCTTAAAAAGCCTGATGCCAGTATGTAAATATTAAATTTTCAAACTGGAGGTCAGATAATTTAACCATTTCACCTGGAGAAAAACTGTGAAAGTTAGTACTTAATTCAGCAGATAGGAAGAATATGGTGTCTGCTTTTGCATAACTGGTAGTAGCTAACTAAAGTTGATTTCTTCCTCATTTTAGATTTGAGCCTGCATCTCTCAGGCTGCACATAATTTACCATCCCAAAGGGTTGTGCACATGTGTGTTTAGAAGGAAGAAGAAGGTGTATGCTGGTGGCACTAAACAGTATCTCTTCTCTTATGAAGAAATTTTATAAATGTTTTTTCTATGAAATGTTTAAATGTGCATTGGTGCAGGGTCTTTAATTTAGCCCGATAGCAAAGCTAAAGGATTGGTATTAATTCTTAACTACATGGCACAAGATTGTGACAAACTCACCGTTAACTTTCCACTGATTGGAAAGTTCTGGGCATACTGAACATAATAGGGGAGCTTCACACTGATTAGGTCTCTATCCACCAACTACATAGAGACCACTACTCTGAAGTAATTTATTTTTTATTTTCCAACCAAACCCTGTAATTTGTTGTGGGCAATGAAAACAGGGGAGTGTGTTACATTGTCATAGTTTTAAGCATCATTGGGCTTGAAAATATCCTCTTATGTACCTTATAAGCTTTGTGTAGCTTAAAATCATTGTTATGATTCTGCTTTGATTAGATTCATAGTGTTTAAAACAGCAAGAAAAAGTATATCTTAAGGTCAGTAAAAAAATAGGATTTTAATACATTGCAACTATTTTCCTCATCCAAATGGTGTGTACCTAAAAATGGCATTTACCAAACGACATACAGCTTCTGATCCAGAAATGAAGGTGAGGATCCTGCAACTATCCACCTGTAATCCATAGCCTGGGAGCAGCCCAGGCTCTGCTCCACTGGCAGGACTGTGAATGGTGTACTCAGGTGTGCAGTGAGTTCCTCTTCAGAAGAGGACAAGCAGTGGGTTTCTCCTTAGGTTGTGAACTAAAATGAAGCCTAGCGTTTATTGGACATATCTGCGTTGACCTCAGCACTTGAATTCTGCTATGCTTTGATCCCCTTTTTTAATATTCTTTTCAATATTAAGAAATACACGATGAGTCTATGCACTGTATGGCAAGAGGAAGTAGTGGTCCCAATTGACAACGATGAGCCCATTTGTATAATACAAGCAAGAGTGGGGAAAGGCTGAATTAAAACCCCCTCTTTTTGCCTAGATCCTTGCTCTATGTATCTTGAGATCCAATAAAGTAACGTAGAAAATCATAGAAAACTGTTTCTCTGATTACCTGATCTTACTCAGTATTTACCTACTCTTAAGCAGAAATCAAGTGTTCTATTTACACAACAGTAAAGTGCTGAAACAAATATATGAAAAGGTGTGAGTATTTTTTCATATTAATGCCACCAACTTTTTCTGAAAACTCCAAATAGTCTTTCCTCTGTTCTTTGGAAGGCTTTTTAAAGTGCACAACTAACTACAGAAGTTTTAAATTAAATTGACCCTATAAGGATAATGATAACTTTCACATCTCACAGAGTGGCCCTCTCTCCAAAAATCAGCTCTTTTCAATGCAAGGAACATTATTATGCCAACTCCTTGCCTGAATTGTTCTTTGGAGGGTCTGTAAAATGGTTATATTAGAAATGAATAAAATCAAACCCCAGAAACACAATACAGAAGTCCTGAAAGCACTTGCATAATATGAAAAATGAGTTATTAAGTACAGATAAAGACAGTTATTGCTCAATGGAATGTAATTCAGTAGAAAAGAAATAAAATGATGGTTGAATTATGATTTTAAAAAAAAGTTTCCTTTTATTTTACGTTTCAATTATAGGTTAAGAATAGGAAATGATAGAGTTTGAGAAGGAAAAGATTTAATGAATAGTTAAATATATTATGAATTTGTTTTGAATAAAAGTTGCATACTCTCTCTGTTCAGTTGCTTTAAATACATCTTATATTACTGTTGTCTGTCAGCAAAGCACTTTATAGGTCCATAGGAACTTATCTGGTCCTCTATTTGGGAAACTGCTGCCACATGGAATGCCTTTATTATTTTTTTGCTGTTGAACTACTGTTTTTACATGAATGTCTAAGTCAAAGAAAAAACAAGTAGTAGCCAGGGGATGCTGATTACATGACAGGAAAGTTCTTTCTTTGTTCCTATCAGTTTAAAATGAAAATCTTTGCTTCACACTATCTCCTTTAATATTTAATATTTTTTTTAACATATTGCTGTTTTTCCATCTAAAAGTAAGTTATGCGGGACAAAAGGCTTGTCTTGTACAGTCCCAGGGGGCATACAGCAAGAGTGAGTCGAAAAAGGAGACTTCATCATCGTCTTGTTGCTTATAAAGTCATGCATGAGTGCAAAGGGGACAGAAAATGCTACTGTTTTGTTATGAGTAATATAGAGATATAAATAGGTGCAGCTGCAGCTGCACAATTAATGATAGGGAATTGTGCTTCTGCATAGCCACTATTGTATTTTGTAAGTAGAAGCTCGTATATTGTGTTGACCAGTCATATTATCTAAGTTATTCTGCCCTTGATTTCAAAGAATCATAGAATACCAGGTTGGAAGGGACCTCAAGGATCATCTTGGACATCAAGGTCCAAACTTTTTTGACAAAAGCACGGTCTAGACAAGATGGCCCAGCATCCTGTCCAGCTGAGTCTTAAAAGTGTCCGATGTTGGGGAATTCACCACTTCCCTGGGGAGATTATTCCAATGGCTGATTGTTCTCATTGTGAAAAGTTTTTCTCTTGTGTCTAACCGGAATCTCCCCAGGAGTAACTTGTAGCCATTACCCCTCATGTTTTCCATGTGACTCCTTGTAAAAAGGGAGTCTCCATCTTCTTTGTAGCTGCCCTTTAAATACTGGAACATGGTGATGAGGTCTCCCCTAAGCCTTCTTTTCTCATGGCTGAACAAACCCAGTTCTCTCAGCCTTTCCTCATATGTCAGGCTTCCCAGTCCTTTGATCATCTTTGTGGCACTTCTCTGGACCCTCTCCAGCCTGTCCACATCTTTTTTGTACAGCAGGGACCAAACCTGAACACAGTATTCCAGGTGTGGCCTGACAAGCACTGAGTATAGTGGGATAATGACTATCTCTGCTGGTGATGCCCTTGTTGATGCAACCCAGCATTCTGTTGGCTTTCTTTGCTGCAGCAGCACACTGTTCACTCATATTGAGCCTGTTGTCCACCAGGACCCCCAGGTCCCTTTCCACAGAGCTGCTCCCCAGCCAGGTAGATCCCAGCCTGTGCTGCACTCCTGGATTATGTTTTCCAAGGTGCAAGACCTTACATTTTTCTTTGTTGAACTTTGATTTATATAACTTGCAAGTAGTGCAGAATCAACTTTAAGGCATCAGCATAACATGGGGTCATAGACTTGAAAGAGTTAGAAACGTAACAATTTAATGAACTGAAGCGCACATTTTATTCTTGTAGATAAGTATTATTTGTTCAATGAAGTTAGTAGCATGAGGAAAATCAATATTTTTCAGATAAATGTATAATCTTCTTGTATCTTGATATTGTATTTAACCGAATAGTTAGTTTCTTGGTGTCCTGGTTTCACACACTTGGGTATGTGCTTTACAGGTTATTAAAAATGGACAGTAAAAGCAGGTGATAGTCTGTTGATATACCTTCTATATGTACACAGTTAAGCTGTAATTTATCTATTACCTCCCAGCAGAAATCTTGGAGACCTTGTGATAGTTCTCTGACAACATCCACTCAATGCTCGATAGCAGTCAAAATGCAGTGCAATGTTAGGAATTATTAGACTTATTGGGAAAGAACATCGTGTGCTATGGTGCATCCACGCACGATGCACCCACATCTTGATTAATGCGTGCAGTTGAAGTCCACAGGATTTAAAGACACAAAAGGCCTACAATAGAATCAGGGAAGATAAGAAATATTAGGAAGTACGGACCAAGGTATGGAAGAGTTTCAGAGAGAAGAAGCTTTGTAGATAAAGTGTCTTTAGTGGAAAGAAAATCCAAGGTGTCACCCAATGAAATAATTGCAGAGTAGATTTTAAAAAAGCAGAAAGAATTTTTTTCTACAGAGAGAAGAATTAAATTGTAGGGCTCATCTGTGACAAGACATTCTGGAAGCCAAAAATATGTGTTAGTCCAAAAACCAGCATTGAACAAATTCAGCTATCAAGCACAGTGGTGTGGATTCAACATCTGACCCTGGAAATCCTAAAACAGAGGATTGCTAGAATTTGGAAAGATGTGCCTGTGGAAGTTTTTCATACACTTTTCCCCTTAACATCTGCTACTAGCTACTGTTGAGGAGAAGATGATAGGCTAGACGGATGCAATGACTGCATCTCTACTGCTAAGTAAAACATGGTAAGGGACCTTTCTCTGGCCTTGAGGCCAAGTGTTACATCCTGGCTGCAACCAAGCTTCACTTGGCTCTGGTTCTCTTCTGGGCTTCATGCCATGCTTTTTTTTGTCTCTAGGACATAGTTATCATTTTATGGGTTTTTTATTGTTTGGTTTGTTGGGTTTTTTTCAGTTCAAAGTGTTTGAAACAATATGAGAGCAGCCCACTGGGTTGGTATTTTCATACCATAAATCTGAGAATATCTTTTGCAGTCTCTGGGTTGTGGCATGAGGGCCAGCAGGGATGCTTGAAGCTCTGCAAATCCTGCTGAGATATGGAGTGTGAAGGGAGCCAAACCTGGTGCAGTCTAGTTCAGACTACATATTGGGAATGGCAGACGGCACGTGCTGGCCCCTGAACTGTGCCCAGGCACTGCCCCAGCGGCTGCTACTTAGCATAGTCTAAACCCGACGTCTGTAGCTAAGAGTTAAGCAGTTCAGGTGATGAGACCACCACTGCTCAAGCTTCTTGCCTTGAGTGTTTTTATTTAGCAGTATTTCACATGCACAGACAAAATGAAACCTTGCTTTCTCACTGGGTTTATAACACGGCTCCTGTTTGAGTTTCTGGGGAAGGTAACTTAAAAATGTGATGCATTTACTTTTTAACCAAAGAGAAATCCCTGCATAAGTTTTTAAAGCGTGGTCAAGCATGGCTGAGTATTCTGTTATTCATAAAGGCATGTTTATATTTGGAAGTTTTTTTAGGTTAGGGTAAGCTAACCAGAGAGTTCCTTTTCCCTAGATTTTTTAAATCCTTGTATGAGGACCTCCCTTACTCCTTCATTATTTCTGCTCTAGAACATATAGGTTTAATTTTATTAGTCTGCTGTCCCAGCAAAACCCTTGAAAATTTATTTAATATGCTATCTGCTCCATTTTCTGTGCCTTGGAGATGTAAAATGTCCTGTACTGGCTGGAGTACCTTACAGTTTGTCTATAATATCATACAAAAACAGGAATTTGGCGTAGCTTGTCAGTGACTTTCACTGCGGTCTATATTTCTATTTGCTTGCATTTTCAACAGTTATTTTATTCGGTGGAAGAGAGATTTCAGTCAACAGGTACAGTTGTGTTTTAGGCAGAACTAAGGTTCTACCAGAACGAAGAACTGAGAAATTTAACAGAGCATGTGAGTGAAGCTGTGGACAAAATGAATCATTTGATGTAGCACAAAAAATACCTATGTTAGAACATGGTCAAGAGGCAGTTATAAAAAGGATACGGTAGAGTAGGATTTTGCAGCTTTCCTGACAATTAGATTAATATTTTTTTTTGGTTGAGAGCCTTAAAACACATTCCAGATGCTGAATGCATCTGCAGGGACACCGGAGATAGCAACAGCTATATGAAGAAAGTGACCTCTAAATCCAGGCCAGATGGGGATCCTGGCCTCACAGAGGGCACTGGCCTTCACAAGCAAGATAAGTTGCTTGTGCCAGTAGCAAGTCTTGTGACTTGAATGTCTCAGGAGTCAGAAGTTGCACAGGAATCAGAGACTCTCCTCCCTTGCATTACAAGAAAAGTGAAATGCAGAAGAAACAGATGCCTCAGACTACAGGAATAACTCTGGAGGGCAAACCAGAATGCTGCCCCCAATTTTCACTTGTGCCGTGCAGCAGCAAGTGGGGCTGAGAGCAGTGAGTGTGTTAGGAATGATAACAAACACACAAAAGATGAAGAAAACAGAGGAAATTGGAGAAAGAAGGAAAACTGGAAAGAGACTTTGTTATTTACAAGGTAGAAAAATGATGGATGTATATACAGAAAAAAAAATGCAGCAGGTGGAAAAACAAACAAACAAACTCCCTGATGTTAAAAATTAGTCCAGGAGACTCAGTGTTTTATTTGGGTTTGAATAGCTTAATTTTCAAGTGTAAATGTGAGTGAAGTGCAGTACACAAAACAGTACCTCTTGCTCCACAACAATGTGTAGTCTCTGTGGCAGGTCCCTCAAAATCCCTCAGTTCGCCCCACAAAACGACTGTCGCATTGTTCTTAGAACACATTAGTTGTCCGCAGGCTCCACCTCAGCTATTCTTTGAATTCAGCAAGGCACTGAAGTACTACTCCAGGCCTTGGCTGGTGATTCAGGACTACAGCAGGTGTAATTAGGCTCAGGCATGCTGGTAGGAAACCCAGGACTGCTCTTACAGTATGTGTGCACAATAAATGAAGCTCCTGTTGTTATAAAAGAGTCTGTTTTCAGTTTCCTGCCATTCCCATTGCAGCACAGGACTGTTCTGCAGCAGGGAATCCTTTTAGATAAGGGCAATAAGAATTTACTACTATGGGTCAGCTTGACATGCTTTTGTAGGACCCAGCTAAGGAGTTCAAACAGTAAGAATACAGGTTTTTGAAGCCATGAATACCTAACAACTCTTTGATGCTTATAGTGAAGATTTGCTGATACTAAACCAGCACCAAAATAATTCATGTTAACAGTGGGATGACTGGTATCACAAAAACCAGTTTATATGTGAACTACTGGGCTGTAAGAGTATACTATATCAGTGTGCATGGTGCATTGTCTGAGAAACTTGCTTAGTATTGAGCTTTTGTCTGAGGAAAGCCCTAGTGCAATGTGTCTGTAGATGTATGTCTAAATTGTAACTGCCCTAATTTAAATGAGTAACTGTTTCTGGTAAAGTAAAATCTGACTGATATGCATACAGATATGACTGTGCTGTACATTAAGCTAAAATCTCCTTACATGTCACCCAAAGAATATAGCTCATTGAAAATTTAATTTTCCTTGTGAAAATTCAATGGAAGGATTTTGCTACCCTTAGAGCAAAACTTAGAGCTGTAATAGTCCACTTATACTCTGTGGATGCAACATCCACTAAATTGATCTTAGGGAGAGCAGAATACTTGCCTTCTTCAAAACCCAAACCAATTCTATAAGAACACATAATAACTTTTGTATATTCAGTTGCATAATAGCTTTTTATTAATTTAGGTCCCAGCTCACTAGGGTACTGAAGGAGGTACATTACTTCAAATATGCTCAAATAGTCCCACTGAAATTAAATAGTGTGTGCCTGAAGTGAGCCACTTGTTAAAATTCCCTGGTGAATCAGAATCTTAGTATATGGGCTGCTTTTGCAGAGACTTGATATTTAATTAACCTCTTTTATACCACTGTACAGCTTTAGAGTACTATTGAAATGCAGTATTTGAATTGTGCAGCCTGAGAAAATAATTTGATTGCCGTATGGTGTGTGCCATGTCAGCATTTTCTCAATACTGGACCAAAACTCCTCTATCCTCTGCATATTTCGTGGTGAACATAGGAGCACTAAATGTGAAATGCTGTATGTGAAGAGACACATTTTCTGTGTAGTTAAAAATACTAGTAATGATTTTACTGCTGGAGATTGTATAGAAAGCAACAGTGCTATGCTTTGCTCTCAGATGAATGTTGTTTTACTTAATATTATCATAAAAAAAAATCCTACAGCAATTAGTACATTAGCCACTGCTTTTGATATAGCCTTATTAGAAAGGAATAAACTGGCTGAAATGAAATAAACTTCTAAAACCAGTAGGGGGGGAAAAAAAAAAGCAGTCAGCAAACTATACAAGATGCTCCCTGTTATTCTATCCCCTTCAGAGAATCCCTATTAAAAATGGAATATCTGGACGTCTCAGGGAGATTTAACCAAAAAACCATTAGCTAAACATTAGCATCGAATATAACTTCTGATCCTCCAAAAACCCTTTAATATAGAGTACAACTCTTATATTTTGCAATCACTGGAATAGATATCATTCTTCCACCCACTCTAACCTTGCCTATCATGCTGCGATTCAGTCTGAGTTCAAAATGACCATCAGAATCCGCAAATCCCAGACATTTTTTCATTTGTTATCGCTCCATCACTTTCATGATTAAGGCAGTTTGCTAGAATAGTGGCTGAAATGTTCTGAGTCCCACAATAGCAGGTAAATTGCAACCTTAATGTGTTGGTTGTAGAGGGGTAATGACAGTACAAATTGTGACCATATTTGTAATCTTTCTCTACAGCTGTATCAGGAAATGAGCCAGCTTGGAGCAAAATTCTAGACAGAGGCTCTTCGATGAAGCATGAAGACAGCTTTAGAGCATAGGTCAGTTTTAGAGATAATACTGGTTTATTAGTTTTTTGTATTTCTTTACTTTTGGATTTGGGATAAATTCACTCATTGAAGTCGGAATCCTTTAATTAAAAATAAGAAGGACACTGTGGACACAAAATCCCCCCAGAGCCAGTGTGTTCAGTGTATAGAGCAGTGAGCCGTAAGAGCACTGCTACATTTTGTCAGTGCTTCAGCTTTTGCCTTTCGCCTGCCTAGTCTGTTGAGACGATGGGCCCTCCGGAGCAGACAGCGTGGGTGGGGTTCATTTACCAAATGCAGACTTCTGCATCTGATCTAATCACCCTAGGCCCCTTTCTAGGGTGTAGTTCATCTTATCCTAATTTGTAGGTCTAAAATAAGTCAGATGGATTGTGCTCTAGAATTGCCTCTTTGTCTCCCTGGATTATATACAGAGCCTGCAGTGAACAGCTCATGCTCTTGGCATCTCAGGTTAGGTGAGACTAACCCTGCCCTTTGTGTTGGTACAACAGAGCATAATGCACACAAGGACCAGTTCTCTGTGTGTGTGTGTGAAAGTCTACATTGTTGTAGTGCTGTATGTAATAGTAATAAATGTGATATCTTTTGTGATATCTAGCCATCGCTGTAGGCTGCATGTGATTTTTTTTCCCTTGCTAATTTGCTGTGTGTAAGCATTTGCACAGTAAAATAAAATAGTAGTAATAATAATAATAATAATAATAACGACATCATTTTTGTGTAGCATTTGACATCTGCGCTCACTGACCACGTCTTTGTGGGGGACTATAACACATAGGTGTTGCATCATTGACTTTTAATCAGTAATGACAAAGAGTAGGCTTTTAGAAATTCTGAGACAGAAGTGTATTTCCTGTCAAATTACATCATCTTTCTGTTCATTTTAGTACTAATAGTAACATTTCATGTTATAATTCTTATCTTTAAAATAGAAATACCTGAAAAAGATCACTTCAAGTAAAATAGAATTATTCAAAGGTTTTAATGCATGTAAAGGGCTATGTCTGACTACCTATCTCTTTTTAATATGCCATTATGAAGTCGGTTCGTTTATGTAGCTGATGTATGGATCTAGTGTGGAATCCATCACCTCTAGTCTCCATTTCCATTGAAAGACATGCATATGCTAGCGCAGAACTACTGACATGAAGTTGCACACTTATCAGAACTGTACACAGAGAAGACACCACTAGTTGTAGGAGCTAATTACTTTTCAAAACTTATTTTAATAACTTTTTCAGTGCTGTCCCTCAAAATAAAAATGCAGACAAATTGCCTTTACTCTATCTGAATGTCCCTTGCTCGTCCTGCCCCCTCTGCTGGTTGATAAGTGCAGGACCACATTTTATAAGGCCTTGGTTCCCAGTGGATAGCATCTGAAGTCCCTATTTCATGGATGGGAGTGCTATGAAATTCAGGGGAATTCAGGAGAACCTGTCCTGTGGTATTTAAAATGCATTTTGTTTTTCCTATGCAGTGAATTTTCTGAGTAAATTTCTCATTTAAAAGCAATGCAGACCTTTAGTAACACAACTAGTAAACTACAGATGATGAGTCTAGCAGTTTTTCGAAGACTTGCTTTCTTCTTGAGAGTCTTCATGTTCTAAAATAAGGGTGTATAATCAGCTGGGTGCTCCCTGTAGTGCCATCCTCGTTGGAAAAGGGAATGGTTTTGTAGTAGAGGAGTAATTGCAGTAGATGCGTGCCATCCATGCTGTCCCTGGGGAAGAGGGGATCCTAAAGGAGACGGATTCACTGACTCAATCACTATTTTGCTCCACAGGAGCAGCACAAAGCAGCTTTATTTTTTTTGCAGGAGGGAAACCGTGATTCATGTGTGCATCTGTATTTTGCTTGGAATAACTAATTTAATCTGAGTGATAAAATACACATAAGGATTCTAGGTGAGAAAGTAGCTGTGTGGCTTGCTTTATCAATAGATGTGGAAAATAGAATAAAGCATCCAGCTTTGTATTTTCCTTTTTTATAGCCTCATAGTACAGCGTAAGGTGAATGATTCTGCTATATTGTCCTTGTAACTAGGAGCAAGAATGTGACAAGGAGCAGAACACTGACCCAGGATTAGAGAAAAGAGTGGAGGGAATTAGTCCATTCTTTGTGATTGTAACAATGGACATTTTTATTTTCAAAGGATCTGTGTCTTTGTTGCATTCTCTAGTGGTAACCCTGAGACCTGGTAATTTATTAGCAAAGAGTCCTTTTATAACATAGTCCTGACTTTGTGAGGCCATGACACTCAGCAGGTTGTTCTATTTCTCATGGTTTCCTCAGTTATAGGTTAATTTAAGTAACCTATTAAAACCACAAGTCAGTCTGGGATGGAGGCATCAGAAGCATGATTAATTTTTTTTAAGTATCATTTATTTATAATATATGTCTTGCATTGCTAACTTGTTTTATGTTCAATTTTGAAGAAAGAGCCCCAAAGACAGAGATGCCTAGAAGCTCACCAGCTATTCTAGAAGTTATTTGCCATGATTTGCAGCAAAGTACTGGGCCAAATTTAGCCCTGTTGTGATAAAGAATAGATCTCTGGGACAAAACTAGTAGCAAGGTTTATACATAAGGTACGAATTTGAGTTCTGTGTCAGAAATAGAGAAGTCAAGCTTTGGATCAATATTTGGAAGATAAAAAATGGAAGCAACTTTCCTCTCTACCTCCTACCACAGTTACAATGAGGGTTATGTTTCTATGATATCATGAATATTTCTTAAATATGTATCAGATAGCATTTGTAATATTTTTTAAAATAACTATATACTTTTGAACTCTTTGGCAGTTGTTGAAATAACTGTAAACCACACTTTTAATGAGAAATACATCAACTTGTTCTTGCTTTTCACGTTTAACTCCTTCAATTATTAAGAAACTTAGCAGTTGGGTGAGCAAGTTACTGCAGCTAGTTGGCTGCCTTAGGGGATTACTGCAACTGTATGTGAGAACTCACCCTGCAGACTGAAAAACAAGAAAACCAAATGGTAGGTGGTATTCAGACCAAGATGTGCTATGAGTCCTTCATAGTGGTAAATAAAATAAAAGAGTTACCTTATGTAGCCTTACAATTTTAACTATTTTTGGGGGAATAATTGTTTGGGGGGAAAAAAAAAACAGATGTGTAGTCTTCTCTGTACACTGGCAGAGAAAAACTTACTTGACATTGACAAATGTCTTTTCAGTTTCTGTGTATGTGAAGGGAGGCAAACGTTTGGGCATATGTAATTTCTCCCATATGCACTCTTCACTTGAATTGTGAACAGAGCAAGGCACTCCCCCCACCTCAAGTCTGGGCATTTTGACTGCATTCAGCTGTGATTCTCAAAGCAACCCTCTCCATAAGTACTGAAGTTCCCAATGCCTCTTGGTGTAGCACAGCGGTTAAGGAATCTTCCAAAATTCAAAGAGCAGGTAGAAACAAACTCCTAATAAGGAAAACTGAGGTGGTATTTCTTAGATGTTACATCTTCTGGTAGAGTAGTGTTCTGTTGAAATTAGTGTCTAGTACCTGAAATACACAAGTGGTTAGCAGTGTTGCATTATGATGAGTGATGCTACCTGCAACTCAAATCCCCTTCCCCAGAGGGAGAGGGACAGGGAGAGAGAAGGAAATTCCTCTTAATGCAATTTGGAGAGCAGCCTTATATGCAGTTATATACATGACTGCCTTCTGCATTTTTATAGTAGCAAATCTTTATAAACCATGATGTACTTGCTCTGTTGCTCAGAAATATACAGAAAATCCCCTAGAGACTATACTGAATTTCTAGGACAGGTATGTCTACTGCAAAATGTGATTGGATTTTGAATATTCTCAAAATCTTCTGTGCTGTGATTAACACTGAGCCTTCTTGGACTTGTCTGTACGTTCGAGACGTTAAATGAGGCATTGAATTTGCATATATTAGTCCACGTGTTTCCCCGACTTACCTCAGCTGGAATGCTCATTATTCAGGTAATGTAGCTTCCTGTCATGTTTGGGAGGGATTCTTGTCATGCAGAATTAATTCACTCTCCTCACTTAGGTCTTTGAGAAAAAGATAGGCCTTTTTACATTAGTATGATCTTTTTTTTTCTTCACGTCTTTTTTTCAGCAGAAATGAGTGCAGTGGTATGTAAGAAGGGTTGGGAGTTTCACCGAGTACCTGAGAAGAAGCAGCAAGTGGGACAGAAATGAGCTGCCAAGCCTGAGACTACTTTTTGAGTCGAGATGACTGCTTCTGCCGTGTCCTGATTTTGTATGAAAGTGTGATGTGTGGTGTACATCACCCTCTGCTCTCCTGTTCCCCAGTCTCCATGGAAGAGAAGATGATGAATATCTGAGTTAGGAATGAGTGACAGCATCTCCCTGATCCAAAAGAGTGGAAAATAAGCGCCTTGGAGGATGAAGCGCCCATTAGATAACCCTGGAAGCAGCCTGTCACGTTGATCTGTCTTGTTGCCAATAGTGTTAGCAAAAGCAAAATCCTCGGTGTCTCTTTTCTTCCCAGGAGAACTGTAGTAAATAATGAAAGTAACTTTGTTCGTTCTGGTATTTTAGTGAAAGACTTATTGCTTCCTGAAAAGAGACCAGCATGATAGTTGGACTTGGAGGGTGGGAACTGAAATTTAACCAAGAGCAGAAGAGGAAAAGAACAGACTAAATTTTGCTTGATGTAATCCCCCCAACTGGCACATTGTATGTTCACAATTTAAAAGCACTTCTGAGCAATATTTTAAAAAAAGAAAAAAGGAGCATAAAACTTATATACTTATATAAAAATATATATATTCTATATATACTCCTGAAACAGTTGACATTTTTCAAATGAAACACATTCTGTAAAAGTTGCTTTTTTTCAAACACATTGTCTTTTTCAAGGTAGAGGGCTCATTTATGAGACATACACATACGCATAGAATTATATAAAAGTCTTATAATTATTATGTGCATAAGAAATGTATTATAAATTTAGATAGATAGATAGATAGATAGATAGATAGATACCTTGAAAATGCAAAATATTATCTTCCCAGGAAAAATAAATTAGAAGAGTTTTTTGTGATTTAAAAAAAAAAATATTCTGATATCTGTAATGTGGCATAAGTTTAATTCATCTAGCAGATGGTCTTTTTCAGGTATTAGTCTGTCAAAGGGTAGCTTTCAAATTTCTGTTGTGTGGTAAGATGAAGATGTCTACCTTTGAATGCTGCAGAGAAGAGGCACTGAAGTAATACCTCTGTGAGGGCTTGTCACAGTCTTATTCCAGGTTGACTTGATTTTATTTTAATGCTCTTCTTCAGATGGGATTCTAAAAAATGGTCTTTGAAGCCTAAGAAAGTCATCTTGGTTTTCTCCAAAGTTGACAGTGAGAAGTCATTAGGAGGAGCTGACCACTGAAGAAGCTTCTTCACTGCTCAGGATCTGGGTCCCTTGATGGGTATGCAACACGGAACACGCCCAAATCTGCCTAGGTAGGCACTAAAACTTTGCCTGTGCTCTAAAGGAAGTTCTACTAATACAGCACTAATACATCTTTGACACCATCTCCTTTCCCAGGTGATGTTGTTAGTGGCCTAACTAGGTAAAAGAAGCTGATGACTCTGCGCCACTGCAGTCAGTTCACACAAATTGGGTCTCTGCTGCTAAATAGGACGATCAGAGAAAGATCTGTGACCTCAAAGCCTGCAGATATGTAGTTAGACTGATCCAGCACAGGTCCAGGGAGAAAGCTAAAAAATGGTATAGATGATAGGGACATCAGTGCTTGAAATCTCTCCTTGGACTTCTCCTTGCAGTGTGGACATATCTATAGGGGCTGCCTAATAACCAAACCGCACCACAACTTAAAGTTGGTCAAAGTTATCTTTGACCACTATTTCTGGAAGCTGGCTATATTAATGAGGTTTAAATCTGGAATTATATTTATATATTGAGAAGTATGCAAGCATTGAAGAAAAAGTCCAATAGTTCATACTTTCACTATGATGCTTATAGTAGTAACTCACACACTGTCTCTCTGTGGTGCCAAAATCTCTAAAATGATAAGCTCATTTTCTTTGTGCTGTTTGAATCCCCATTTTTAAACTTACAACAAATTGAAAGTGTGATCTGTTTTTCAAACAACAGAATTATACATATATTTTTATAGTACATCTATGATGTCATCCCTTCTTTATTGAAGTGTATTTAAATAATTTGTGATTTGATTTCAGAAGTAGGTCTAAAGGGTAAAGACAATCTAATAATCTTTTTTTGCTTGTTTGTTTAAATTTTGGTTCAAGTAGAAGACCTGTAGTATTTTCTTCTTACAGTAGATGGCAGATGTAGACTACATATTCCTTTGCAATTTAATTTTGTCAATATCTGAACAGAAGGGTTATCCTATTTTCTAAAAATCTGTATTAGTGTTAAGGAGCATCTGCATGTTAAAAATCTTATTTCTTCCTAAACAATTCTGTTTTAAGTACCACTAAACCATTACAATGCTGAAAAATAACAATCATAAATAAATCACAGGTTGGAAAGAGAATGGATTAGAATTAAATTATTTCTGCTGTATTAACCTTGAAGTCAAACTTGTTCATTTCTTATGTTTTCGTTTTCCTGGAGTTAAGTAAGACCAAAAATGTTTCTGTAAAAGAACAGTTGCTTTCATATACAACAAGCACTATGCTAGATCTAGCATGCAATATGTTGTCTGAACCTGGTTTAATTTCTTCTGGTAGCTTTATGCAACAATACAGAACCTCTATTGATTAGAATAGAGTTGCAGTTGCAGAATTTTAAAGAACAAATTAAAGTATTGCACAAGTATTTTCAGTGGCAGCTAATGGAGACATGGCAGACACTGTGCATGTCTTGTTGAGCCACAGATGACCTCACAGAGGCACATAATTCTTATGTATTCTGAAAGACCAAGAAAAAGTGAATCAGTCTGAAAAACAATAAAGGTTAGTGTTGAATATGAATGACAGGAAAGAAGCATGGACATTAGGTTTTTGAAATCTGTTAGAGAATATTTTTCTAGTAGAGATATTAACGTTTGCTTGCTGCTTCAGCTTTTAATTTATTCCAGCTTTGTCAGACTCTTGCACTGTGGGTTGTTCTATTATTTTTTATATGTGCTCTTACACTGTGCTTATCATCATAATACCCGAGTGCCTTATGGTAGTGCATTGAATAATTAACATCCGCTGCATATTTGTACTGTCAGCTTCTCCCAAGGAGACAAGTGAGTGTGTGAGAGAGAGTTTCTTCTGGCAATTAAAGTAATGCACAGACGCCCAGTGATATGTGCTAAAGAGGGCACACTCCAAGAAATATGCCTTGTAATTAGAGCGATCTGATGATTCTTTAATTCCTGTGGTAGGACTTCTAGTTTTTTGTGAGCTCTGTTTTCTGTACGTTTGGGTCTTTTGCAAAAGGGTGAAGGACCATTGTCTCATGAGAGCATATTTATAAAATTTTAACTCATGTGTGTGAATACAGAAATTGTGGATGCTTATTTAATAGGCTTGCAGTGGAATCAGTAGAATTTCAATGGGAATTGGTAGGAACTTCTATACTGTTCTCTGTACAATTTATATTTCATTAATTGTTGCAGTTTTGCTGTGCCAATATTCTTCAAAGATTTATTTAAAATTCTACTGCAGGAAGCAAGTATGTTATCTTGAAAATGCATCCTGTTTTCTTTTTTTTTTTCTTTCATCATTCCTTCTGTCCTTGCTCATCAGATGGTTGTATTGTCACATTAGCCAAGGGTGATACACATTTATATGATTGCTATTGCTGGGAATCAAGGATATATACTGGAATATGTATGCATGATAAAATCTTCTTGTTTAGGTGACAGCCTGACCACTTTATATAACAATTACCACTGTGAATAGAATGAATGAGAACTCTTCTCTTGCAACCGAGAACAAAATCTGTTAAAGTAGTGATGCTGGATCCTATCCAAATCTGTTTTGTATTTTACTCTAATTACATAAAAAAAATAAATAAAAAAGAGCACATTATCCCTCCCTTTATAGATTTCACTCTTCACCATACTTTCTTCCTATCCAAATTACAGATGATTCCATTTGATCTGATTCTTGATAATAGTCAATATTAGTTGAATGTATTTGTCCATCAATTACCAATGTTTTGCAATACTAAGTAGAAAGGAATAGCAAATTCTGTCATCATTTGTATGTCTTATTCCCATTAGAGAGCCATTCGGAGTCTGGAATCTCAATCTAATTATGTTCCTTCAGCTAATGAACAAAGAAGCAAATCTCTTGTTCATCCCTCATAAGAAAAATGGAATAACTGAATCAGCTTTTTTGTTTTCTGTTTTTCTTACAGCGAATTATTTGTGTTATCATAGAATCTAAAAATCGCAGTCCCAGTATTCCTGTTATGCACAGTACTGTAAAGACAAAACAAAAATTATTCTCAGTCTACATCAGTATATAAAATAAGGAACAAAAAGTGAATTTGTATAAAGAAAAATAAGAGTTACATTTTGAATGTCAAATTGTCTTTATGCCCTGTAAAGGCTGAATGAGAGATTTATAGCTTCTAAAGCATATTTTAAATTTAAATACAAGAAGACGCTGCAATCCTGGCTTTTCATTCATCCACAGAATGGAAAAAAATCCCCAAAAACAAAACACCAAAAACCACACAGTGGAAATTATGTCTATAATAATGCTAAACCTTCCTACATGAGCCACTTAAGCTGAGAGGTTGCCTCTCATCTCTGTTTCTTGGCACCTCTGCTGACTATTTACTGGGGTGCTGGCGTCTTCACAGGATAAATGTTTCCATGAACAATAGTGGAATAGCTGGATCCTTTCTTATAAACCATAAAATGCCCTTGAGAAGAAAATAAAATAATAATTGTAGTCTAGATTTCCATCTCAGCGTCTTTTATGAGGCTTGTAAGAAGCTGGCCTTAGATTTATCTTAAAGAAGGATAGAAGTAACACCTTATTTCTTTTTGAATTATGAATTCTAGGTTTCATTAAAACTCAAACATAATTCAGTCTCTTACTAAGTGAAGAGAATGTAGTCTTCAGCCATTAGCACTTCTCAGTAATGATGAATCAAAATATGGGCCAAAAAAGTTAATGACATTTTATAAAATGTCTGCTGATTTTAGTTGCCTCCCGGACAGGGACAATTTCTGACAATCAACCAAATCAAATGCAAATGCATTAATGCTTGGCCCCAAAGAGAAAGGATTTGATCTAGCCCTTGGACTGCATTTTTTCTTATTTACATACATATTAATATTGTGGTATATTATTTAAATCTGCATTCTGCTTGTTTTGCTTTGGATTACTGTGCAATGGTTTCTCATTTTTTATTTGCCTCACTCCATTTAGGCCCTATGTTTAACTGTATCTCCATTTGTATTCATATATTAAAATGTTATTGCCAGCACTAATTTGAGATTGTGAAAATAAATTGGAATTATGCAATTTATTTCAAATTAAACACTGAGATGCCTGTAGATCTAGTCCATCTGCTTTGACTCTGCACAGTCATGCTAATTTAATTCTGCTTACTGTATTTAAATTCTTGAATGTATTTTGTTCATGGTCATCCTTCAAGCAAGAAGATAATTACATGGTGAAGCTGAAAACATCTTGGGTTATTATTCTGAATTAGGTCTTGGAAAGTGCTTCAGATGTTTACCTAGGGTTTTTTTGGGGTTTTTTTTTGTTTTGTTTTGTTTTGTTTTTTTTAAGACATATTATGCATTGCTGTACTGGGCAGGACAATTGCACTTAGTGGATGTCTACTTAGTATAGTCAATTCAGCAGGCTGTATGTATGTGTCTAAATTGCAGCTAGAAGTAGTCTTTGACTTACATATAAAGGCAGGGTGAGCCTAAATTGCTCAGCTCCTTGCTTCCTCTGCAGTTCACAGTGGACTGTGGGCATCCACATGTTGTGGATGTGAAATGAATTCAATAGGCGATACGACTTGAAAGTCACATATAATCCAAGTCCCAGGACCTCACCATGAACCTGAATAATACTTGTTGCTTGTGTATTTTCAGAAAGACACATTCTTTTTTTAAATCATAAAGTTGTGCTGGTTTTGGCTGGGATAGAGTTAATTTTCTTCATAATAGCTAGTATGAGACTATGTTTTAGATTTGTGCTGGAAACAGTGTCGATAATACAGGGATGTTTTCATTACTGCTGAGCAGTGCTTACACAGAGTCAAGGCCTTTTCTGCTTCTCATACCACCCCACCAGAGAGTAGGCTGGGGGTGCACAAGAAGCTGGGAGGGGACACAACTGGGACAGCTGACCCCAACTGACCAAAGGGATATTCCATAGCATATGACATCAGTATATAAATCTGAGGGAAGAAGAATAAAGTGGGGGGATGTTTGGAGTTCCCATGTAACCATTACGCGTGATGGAGCCCTGCTTTCCTGGAGATGGCTGGACACCTGCCTGCAAATGGGAAATAGTGAATGAATTCCTTGTTTTGCTTTGCTTTCATGCGTGGCTTTTGCTTTACCTATTAAGCTGTCTTTATCTCAACCCATGAGTTTTCTCAATTTTACTCTTCTGATTCTCTCCCCCATCCCACTGTGGGGAGTGAGTGAGTGGCTGTGTGGTGCTTAGTTGCCGGTTGGGGTTAAACCACGACTAAAGAAAACCAAAGTATGCTCATTCAAAAGTTGTTTGAAACAACGAAAGACAGTTATACTAACAAGAAGGAAAAATGAAGATCAACTTTGAGGATAACTCTTTCCAATGCTGTGTGAACAATGAAACTTTTTTACCCAGTATGTGTGTGTGTAGGAGGTGGGAAGAGGTGGGGATAGGACAGGGAAGACTTTCAGAATCACCAAGAGAAAAATGCTGTTCTAAAAATTGAGTAGTGTATGCAGAGACTGGTAAGCTTCTTACATTCTCCAGACTGTCATAGAAAATACAAGGTACTGAAAGGATGAGATAGGGATTTTTTTTTCCCTGTCCTGATGGAAGCTATTCCAGTGACAGAAATAAAATGTGGGCCGTGGACCACTGAGAGAGAATGCAAGAAGGGCTGTGGTCTTGTAGTCAGACCATGTGGAAAGCATTTTTTCCACTGGGAAAGGTGAGACAAGGCTCCAGCCTTGGTACTGCTCTGGGAACATTCTGTATATTTTGAATTAAGGAGTTAGAGGATATAGTGCAGAATCTGGGCTAGAAAGAGGATATGTCCCTTTTGTCACCAGTTGCCGTTGACTGGCCTGGGTTTCTGATTGTTTTCACTCTCTTCAGAAATCAGGCCTTAATTATCAAAATGATACTTAAGATTCACAAAGGATTTAGGGGGATATTTAAAAAAAAACTTTTTGGTTTTATTTGTCTGTATGTAAATCTGTTACTCTAAATACCTATTTGTTTAAAAGTAGGCATACTAAAGCTTTAATTCAGTAAACTATGTTCACTAAGACCGAGATTTGGCCCACCTGAATTTAGACAACTAACTTCTGGTTGTCAGGGTGCATCATTTCTCTACAGTCAATAGAGATACTTCCAGAGGACTACTAGCCCAAGTAAAATCTGAATTGGCCTATGGAAATTCCTCCCTGCTGACAACAGAAGAAGCATGGAACAATTACCCGCTTACATTTAGGAGCCTGAAGTTAGGTGGAAGGAACCTGAGCCAAATGTATTAATACTGTTGGGTTTTTTTTTCAGTCATGGCTATTATTAAACACTACTCAGCCCTGGTTTTGGGCATTCAGTCTGCTAAGAAATAGATGAGAAAAGTCTGAGAAGGGAAAGAAGGGAAGCTAATTTTTTTACATAGTGCTCTTAGCTGATGCATTCACACCAAGCTCATCATTACTATGAGAAGCAGCAGTTTCTCTTAGGAATTGAAAGTCTTTCTGGGCTTTTGGGAGGTATATAAAGCTAGGATTTCAATGTATTTATTCTAAATTCTGGGCTTTATTCAAGAAGAGAGGAACACGCTTAAGTGAAATCCCAGTATTGGAGAGAAGCTGCCCTCACTTTCTTTTGGCACAAGATGTAATTTGTTGCAAAAGGCAAGACAGAAGAGCTACATATACATGCCTGCAGAGTATTCTTCGGTTTGGAAGCTGTAATCGTGCTCTATAAGGGTTTTCAGGTGACAGCTTATTTCCCTCAGTTGCCATGTAAATTATGATAATAGTGGTAAGGGGACCCTTAAACTCTTGATATTTACATCCATTAAATTTTAAGCAGCTGCTGCAGACTTTAGGGCACACAAATCTTCTTAGGCATCAAGTCCAACTATCTGGAGTTCAAAGAGAGTTTTATTTTAAGTCTCAGCAAACATTTATAAAATTTCTTTAGGTATGGTGTCTAGAGATACCATTTTGGTTACCATTAGTTTGTTTTTGTTGTTAATATTATCATTAATTATCATTATAATTGTTATAAATTACAAGAACAGGTTGTAATGCTTTGCTGAGTTCTTATATGTATAGAGATCCCACTGGCATCAATTATTGTCTGTTATTATTGTCATCAATGATTATGATCAACAATACGTTGAAAAATATTTCAAGAACATTTGGAGGCCCCAGCTGAGCTCACAGTCGCATTTTGCCAGGCTCTACGAAAGCACACAGCAACAGACTATGCCTCTCTTTCAGTATAAATAACTATGCCTCTCTTTCAGTATAAACAGATATGAAACATATAAAGCTGCAGGCCTGGTCTGATTAGGAGGGGGAGACTTTTAGGTAGTACAAAATTCATTCTTTATTTTAGTTGACTAAGGCCATGAATTAAAAAATGAAAGTCACTGGCTTTAGTAGAGTTTTAGTTCTGTCTTTTCTGCATTGTTCCAGAATATAGGGGATAATTATTAACTTGTTTTCTATTTTACTCACTTTAAAATACATTAATTCAGTAACATGACTTTAGTTTGACTAGCTATAAAGGTCCACTGGTACAAGATCCAACAATTTTGGCAATCAAACTATCGATCAGGTGATAAAGAAAAACAAGAAATATTGGAAAAAAACACCTTGAAATGTTCTGATCGTATCCTCAAGTGATACAGTATGAATTCACTGGAACTGAGTGAGTCTGTGGAGGATCTAGCTCAGTGTGTTTATTTGGCAAGTTAGTGACTTTTGTTGGATCTTTTGTGTTCGCAAAGAACATGGAAAAATTATTTAACCTGTAATATTAATACCTATAGGGTACCTTATATTCAGAAGCACAGTATGAAACAGTACTAACTTAGGATTTTAGATATAAACCATGCCTAATGAAAGCAAGATCCCTTATCACAGACTGATCATGGAAGATATAAATAAGTTGTTTTTCTGACTCCTCATAATATAAGAGAGGAAATGGAGCCACATCTTATTAAACATAAATCAAGAAAGGTTTCCTTTCTCTGTTCCTCAGAAAGTCCTCTCTGAAGATTTAAAGAAACCTCAAGTTTGATCTTCTGTTTATTTGCTTCCTTTGCAATGTCCGTCTCCCTTTGTTCCCTTTTTGTTTCCACCAGGCCCCTGAAAATGAGCAATTGCAGTTTTTAGTGATTATTTTTACACTAGGTTAGAAATAATCTATTATTCCTGAGATTAAATTCAAATAATTTTCTGGACTATGGCAAAGTATGGGTTGCTTTAATTTTACGTTTTTATTCAACAGCATAGTCTGGGAAAGTAAGAGTTTGAAAGATACCTTCTATTTCAACAGCAAAATGCTGCAGTCTGTATCAGATGGGTAAAGCTTGTACAGTGACTTCCTGCAAGATATATGTCTCAGTTCAGCACTGAAAATGTTTCATTTGCATAGACATTCACCTTATTGATTGCAGCAGAAAAGACAACAGATAATAAATGTGATAAAAGTCAGTGCTGCTCAAATGAATACTTGTTTTTACCCTGCATGAAAGCTCAGTTGGAGCTTTTGTGATAGGGCTAGTGTCAGAAAACATTTACGTCTCACAAGCATTTTGTAGAAAATCTGCATGAAGTGATATAGAAAACCGGAGGAAGTCACAGCTTTATATTCATGACAGTAAGACAGCACTGTAATTTGAAAATGCTTCCAATAAAATGGGAACGTACTTTCCTTGATCTGACATCTTCAAAACATTTTTGGCTACTGCACTTTACAGATATCCTGTGGCATGCCACATGCATTTTTGGTGTGTATCACAGTCGCAACAACTTTACATTTCCTGCAGGTTTTACAGCATTCAAACAGATATTATGCCTTACCCTATGCCTTGCTGTCTTTTATTACCTTATCTGGCAGTTGAAAAGTATGTCCCGTGTCTGCACATATAACAGGCTTTGAATCTCAGATTCACATAAGAAATCTTGGAGGATATTGGATAAAATGTTTTTTCTTTAATGGATATTATCATCCTTGTCTATAAGATTCTTAATAGCAGGAAAGTAACATTTCTTAGAAACAAACTTCTTAGGTGTTTCTATGGTAGCAATTCATATTGCCAATTAAAGCCATAGATGAATGGGATTGGCTTCATCTGTCCTCATTTAAGCATCTGAGAATCAGTTGCTTAAATATGAGTTAGTCAGCCTGGACTACCCTGTCAGCCAAGCAAGAAAGATACGTACTTCCTATGGGTGATTCATTCCTAAGGATTGTTTAAGGTAGATCCCTTGAATTGCCTAGAAGCATGTCTTTCTCCCAGCAAGGGAGCCTCTAGCATCAGATGTGAATGCAAGCTTTTCAAGTCTGAAGTTAGTTATGCTGAACCTGTCCTTGAGTGCTTCTAGACTTAGATATCTGAAGACACCAGAAACTTAAGATGGTACAAGGGATCATGTGAACACTCCTTGCCTACTTCATGTCAAATACAGTGGAGTTTAAACAGCTGATAAAGATGATTTTATGCTTTGGTTAATTTTTTTTTTTCTGAAGTGGGATAAGGACCTGTCGCAGAGGGCTCTCACCACTGCTCTTGTAGGGCTGGTAACTGCAAATGGGTGTCTGCAAGTGGCAGTGGCTCAAGTGCTTGTTATCTAGTGGGGATCTCAAAAGAATATTTTGTGGTAGGGGTGTGTGTGCGTGCGTGCACACGTGCTTATGTATAAGAAGTACTGGAAGTTTAAGAGAACAGTATCATACAAAACAAGAACAGTATAAGTTACATAAGTTATCATGACAATACTAACTCAAGGACAATATTTAATGGTTATATGCTGGAACCCCCTAAAATGACTGTGATCAAGGTTAAAGGACATTGCTGCTTTCTCCTGTTTGCCTCTTTTCATGCTCAGCCTGTGCTGCCACATGCCTGTTTCTATGAACTCGGGGAGAGCCGGCACTCAGCAGCACTGAGGTCTACAGCACAGGTGCCCGAAAGCATGGCAACTCCATAGTGCTGTCACTGAACTTGTTTTTTCAGCACCAAAAATCTGTCATTCAATTTCATCATAAAAAGGAGGGTCAAAACACGCAGTTGCAGAATAAAGTCTCACAAATCACCTCATGCATGAAATCACAGGATAAATGGGGTAGCAGGACCAAGCAACTCACTGTTTTTCATGCTCAGCCCATGTTGTTGCATACCCACCTCTGTGACTTTGAGGGTAGCCAGGGGAATCCCAGCTGAGGTCTGGGCTCCCTGTGCTGCTGTGTACTTCCTCTCATGATGTGTCGTGATGCTGGCGTTGGCGCTAGCATGTGCCATCTGCCCTTAGCCTGAGAGGGAAATGAAACTCAACAAGATTTTACTGAGGGCTATCAACTTCTGGTGGGGATGGGTCCCATGGCACCCAAAGTAAGAGATACACCTGAGATACAAACCATTCGGTGGTAGCAGCTTTTTTGAGTGCTGCACCTGTTTCCAACAGACTGATTTGAGTGCAGCTTTATCCTGGACAAAACTGTGGAAGATGCATTACCTGCAAAAAAATGGTAAACAGAAGATTTGCAAGTCTAAAGGGACAAGTGAAGCACAGTTCTCTCAGCCGGAATATGAAGGACCTGATCCAGGGCTAATTCTTGGGACACTCTGGTAGAACTCACTGGAGACTAGATCATGATCAAATTAACAAGTATGTGAGTGGAGAGAGAGGAGTGCTGAATTCAGGAATTAAATCCAGGTTTTCTAAATTTCAGCCTAGTGTCTAAACCACCAGACTTATTCTTCTTTTCCAATTAAACATCTGGTTTCTGCAACTGAAAGTACATTTTATTGATACCTATGAGAAAAGTTGGTAACTTTCCAATATTTTTCCACTAAAAAAAGCAGCTGTGAACACAACTGATATTTCATGCTTATTTTCTCAAGTTGTCTTATCCTTGAATATACGGCTGCTTTATGGTAAAGTAAGATATTAAGTAACATGGGATCAAAGTCTTCACTATTTGTTCTGCATCAAGGGAGAATGCTATGCTGACATAAAAAAATCTTTATTTTTATACATCTGTCTATCTTACTGTTCTGCTTATACAACAGACTGTTGAAATGGAAATAGCACTGTCTAATGTTCAAAAGCAAAAATAAAGAAAAGGCAAAATATTTTTTTATTCTTATCAAGACCTGATAGACTCCAAGGGGATATTGTTTTTTTGTTAGTGTTTTATGGGTTTCTCTTTTTTTTTTTCCTAGTCTGGGTTTTAGAAACTCAGAGTTGAAACCTGTGAAAATCTTCAGTTCTGTGTATACGTTTTTTTTTAAATCACTGTAAAAAAGGCCTGGGTTTCGGTGTCACAATAATGAATAAATTAATTATGGATTGCTATATAAATATGAGAGCTATTACAACTATTTAGAAGGTGATAAAAATCTTTGTTCTCCTTCTCTTTGCAAACAGAAAATGCAACAGGTATTGTAGATTTAATAGCGAGTGAGTATATTTAATCTTGAGCTTCCTTGAGATTACTGCAAAGTGTTATCTTTTTTGACATTAAGCACCATCATTAATCAAAAAATAGTTTTCTTTAGAAGTAATCTGTTAGTATTTGTGTTAACATTAACATGTTAAAATGAAGGGCAGTTAGATTTAGTATTAGTAAAAGAAAATACTGCTAAATGCACATTAGTATTTTTCTTGGAACCTTATCTATTTTAAATATTCTGTAACATAATTATATAAAAGCAAATTCAGTTTTAATATGTCAGATAGTGTTATCATCTTGCAGGCAGCCCTCCAAGGTTAATAATGTCAGGAAATATAAAGTGTTTTTGACTATAAGATTAGACTTCTTATTTGGAAAAGGGCTTTAAATTTCATTTCAAAAGTAGATTTCATGCCCCATGAAATTTAAACTGTGACATTTAAAAAACATTCACTTTATTATAATATAGTGAAAAATTATAGTGTACATGCTTCTTGCTCAATCCATCAAGACTGCTTCTGGAAAGACTAGGGATCTTTTCACAGGTAAAAAAATGTGAAATTCACTGAATAATCAATGCCAACTGTTCATCCCCAAGAGACAGATAGTTAGGCAGAAATAATTACTTCCTTAACTGTGTTCACTGGAGTTTGAAAACAAAGCCTTAAAATGTATTCAAAAGTTGTTTATATTTAATGACAGTTTTTCCTGAAAAGTTTTAACTTCCATATAGAAATTCCAGAAATATCTGATAAAAATTAAACAGGTAATGCTGATAACTCTTTCTGTATTAATTGTTAAGATTGATTGAACTTGACTAGATAATGCTGTGATCCCACATGATCTGTTCAGGAAGTAGGGGCTGTCTTATACAAGAAAGGTGTGTACTTACACTTTTGCTTCAGGTTTATCTTTTGACCACAGCTTTCAACAGAAAAAAAGAAAAAAATAAGTTTACCATTTTATATTTGTTATTGCTCCCAAGCTTATTTAACATAACCTTCAAATAAGTATGTGCTGAAGTGTATTCTGATTTATTATCAGACTGACTCCACAACCATGAACTGGTTTACTCACAAAATTCAGATTAGGGCCACAGATTTTTCCAAATTATTCTTTGATCCCTGTAGTTGGGAACCCAAGACTGCAGGGCATGCAGAGCTCACCTCTACTACAATCTAGATGTAGTTAGACCAGATATGAATGAGAGAACATTTGTAGAAGAGACAGATGTCATCAGGCAAAATATTACCAATGGAATTGATGTATTACTGATGTTTTTGAGGAAGTGTAGAACACAGGATGCAACTATATCTGTACGAGGCTGGTCACAAGGCCTCAGGAAAGAAGAATTACTGGAAAAGATGTAGGGAAGGATTGCTATAATGGTATAGGAGAATGAAGAGTCCAAGAAGTAGTCATTCAAAGAACATATCTTGTTTAGTGGAGATTGAAAAGAAGACTGACTGCTATGTATATATACCTGAGGCATACTGGGGAGGGGGAAAACCTACTTAAACAATGGCTCAGAAACAGGGTTGAAAATCACCATTTAATACATTTAAAGTGGAGATTAGGAAGATTCTAATTATGAGAAGAGAAGAATGAAGTTCTACAACAGCCTTCCGCTAAAAGTACTAGGAGCCAGCAGCTTGACTACTTTTAAGAGGATCTTGGTAAATTAACAACTGGATTATGTGATTTCCATAGCAGGGGCACAGGAAGTAATTTCCTTCAAGGCTGGCTCAAAGGGTAAAAGTGGTAGAAAAATGCCTGCTTTTAAATAAAGTTAAGATTGGTAAAAAAAAAAGGAAAATATGAAACACGGCAATAATATTTTCCTATTAAAGATGGCAAGCATGAAATGTCGCATAAGGAATAAGGAAGCTAATGAGGGAGAGAAGCAAAAAGGACTGCCACTTACCCTTGAAAATAAGCAAGTGAAGCCTTCTAGCCCAGTGCTCAGAATCTCTATAGGCATGCCTTGGTGTTATTTGTTTCATAACAAACAGACTTGAGCGTTAAAAATGCTGAAGCAAAGGTGTTTTAGTTAACTGCACTGCTATAGCCCATCTCTGCAGAAGTGGAGAGCTGCCCCCAGCAAAATTATGGCCAGTGCTCTCTGCAAACGGAGACCAGTGGAGGAGATGACAGAAGGTGCAGAGTCAGAAAATTAGTTCAGCGGGCTATCTTCAAGTACTATTGCTAAAAAGAGATTTGTTGGAAGGAGGAAAGAGACCAATTTACTGCTCTTCAGGTACCCTGGCTGTTCCTCATGTAGAGGCGGGTAGTAAAAGCAGCCATCCCTTACATTCCCTGGTTACCCTGTTAACAATACATTTTTGTTAAGCATGTAAAAGCGATGCAGCTGTGACCTGTGATTCGTTTGTATTGTAGTTGGATAGATATATATGAATCATACTGCTTCACTCAGCATCAGTCAGCAACTGACCATTAATTTCATCAATCAACGGCTGTGCCTCATGGACTGGTTACAATTAAAGTTAAGTAAATGGTGTATAACAGCATGTGTAAGCCTTGACAGATGTTGTGGTTCTCACTGGACTTTGTGTTTTTTAAAGAAACTGCTTATGCCTCAAAGAACTTTTTGACATAAATGAGAAAAAATAAAAGGTGGAAGAATAGATAACTTCATCTTAAAGAGAAATTTCAAGACCCAGAGCCAGTAAAGAACATAGATATTCAGCTGCACCCTTCCCAACCTTTTGGTAGAAGTGTTATAAAAAGCATATTGCTATTTCAGCCAATAAAAATGTGAAGATAAAGGCATGTTTGAAATCATCTTCCTCTCTTAGATACCTAACTACCACTGAGTTAAGAGCCAAGTGAGACTGGATTTAGGTTTGGAACTGTTCGTTGAACTCAAGAACATATTTCTTCTAATCTGAGTAATAACTTCAGTCTCCTCTTTTAAGACAAGTTTCTGATAGTGTTCTTACTTAGCTTTTTAATAATAGTGCAGATTACTTAATTTAGTCAGAAATTTGGAGAAGGTGAGAACTGGAGAGCTGAATTTAGTTCTCTCCTCAGCATGAAAGTATTTGAAGACACGTCTTCCCTGATAGTGCATTCAGTACTAGATTATAAATTAGTACGGAAGGAACCTCCTTTCAGCTCTTCAGCTGAGCTGAAACTTTGTGCAAAACAGAATTCAAGACTGATGAGGCCCAAAAGGCAGAAGATGGGAGGAGAAAGCAAGTGAGAATGAGGAAAAAGTCACAAGTTCATTGAATAAAATACAGAAACAGGAATGTAGTGGATTGTCCGGCTACAGAAAGTGCAGATCAAATGGGGGCAAATTGCTATGCTGGTTTCTCTTGGTAGGTTAGGAGGAAGCTTTAGGATTGTTGAGGAACTTATAATTGACTTACTCTCTGGAAACCACCCTGTGTAATTTTGATAGAATCAGTTCAATGGAGCACGGTTGTTCTCCCACGTTCCCAAAGGAGGAAGAAATGTCCTGACAACTTTCTGCAGTTTTCTTCAGATTATGAAGTCAGATACGTTATTAAGTGTAACAAAGAATCCAGAGGGTCTGAAAACAGGGATGAAATTTATAGGCATAAAGCTTTAGTCAAGGAACAAGATCATATAAAATGAAAGTGACTATTAATTCCTAAGTACAGAAAAGCAGAAAAATTACCAGTCTAATGTATGAAGTAGCGGGTAAACTGAAAGACTTTACTGGTAGGTGGAAAGATTGTCTGTGTATTAACCGCCTGTTCCAGGTCAGGTATCAATGATTAAGGACCCACATTTTCCATAAAATTACCAGTTGATTATTCCCATTATTTATTTTTCATAATGGGTGGACAGTAATGATAGTTTATCAAATCATTGCGAAGTCTTCCATAAATGTAAAGGAAAGTTATTACAGGATCAAGAGAAAGTGTGAGAATGAGCAGCCAGAGAAATCCAAGAAACACCATAACTACAGGGTGATTGAACAATCAAGACATAAGCATGCTTTATTAAAAAAAACCAAAAAAACAAAAAACAAAAAAAAGGGTAATAAAGTACTGGAAAAAATTATTTCCTATACCTAAAAATTTTATCGTTAGTTTTTTTAATGTATTTTGGATTTGAATCAGAAGAGTCAGAAAACCACAGCTGCTGAACAAAGCTGCTGCAGAAGTGCATTCTTCTGTGCAGTTCTGTGTGTTCTGTCAGAACACACTTGTTCTGACAAAAATTGTACCTCAGCCAACACTGTAGGTTAAGACTTTCAGTGATCTAGGGTGCTTAAGAAGCTTTCATGAGAATAATCCTGATAATATTGATTAATTTATGGCAAGATAAGATTTAGAAGTACTAAAACTCTTTGCCAGTCTCTTCAGTTTATTCAAATGGAAGTCTAGCTTCCAGTTGTCTGGATTTAATTTTCTTATATTGTTTCATTCTCAAGTTATTGAACAAATATTTTGTGCGGATAGATTTCTCTAGATGTGAAATGCCATTACATACATTACATTGCATTACATAACGGCCATTACAGGAAGTACCCTGCATATTTGATTTCCACATCTCAACTTTCCAGGTGCTTTCACAAAAATCACGTATTCAAAATTTTTAAAATATTAGTATTCTACCATAACTACATAAAATTATGATGCATTTACCATTCCTGTATAAATGATTGATTTTAAATGTTTAATCACAATCAAATGCAATCCAGTGTAATCTAATATAATACCATGGTTCCATATGTTGCTGTTTGGAAAGTCACTACATTTAATCATTTTACCTCTCTTGTTTTTGTCTTGTCACCTTTTCAGATCTCTCAGTTTTATTTTTTTATTAGTGTTGTACCTTTAGTAAGCTTGCTGTAGTAGGTATATCTGAGAATATTCAGACTAGATATCTTATGCACAGAGGTAAAGAGTTTAAATGTTTCTCCATTACTGTTATACATTAACAATAGCCTTGCTGTTATCTCTCTGGGTATCTGTTATTTACTTGCTCTTGATAAATGCATTTTGTTTTTGTTAAGCGTCAACATTTTAATTATACATTTTTTCCACGACATGACCTTTATCTGGCATAATTTTCAAGAGATTTTTCTAACATCATAATAATTTGTCTTCTGTGGACTTACTATGGACTTCTTATCTATTACAGAAGAAACCAGCTAAAGCATAGAGCACAAGACCCCCTCAGTTGGAGAGTGATTTGCTTTATTTAAAATAAGAAGAATCTTACCAAATATTCTGTTTAAGAGTATAGAACAACACAGACAATGGTCTACCTGTATGTTCTACATACTGCCTTGGAAAAAAAGGATAAAGAGATGCATCACAACAGATATAACAAATCCAGCCCCTATCTCACAGATATCCTTAACTGAGTTTTCTGTTCAAGAAAGCTGCTTTGCAGCCAGCAAAAGGATATATTTTTTTCAGCAATATGTTCTCTGAACATCTCTAGCTGAAGTTTCTGTTGCTTTTTTGGTGTATGCATTTCTCTCTCATTTTATTATGTTTTTACTCTTGATAGAAAAAAATCACTGCCTTATCACTTTGGGAGATGAACTCCTTTTAAGCATAGATTAATAAAATATTGGTAAAAGCCATTATTATGTACATATAACTGAAGTGAACAAAAGTAATTTTATTCCTCTAGACTTTTTAAAGCTGCAGCACTATTGGCTGTCTCAGTCTTGTTGATTTCCCTCATGTAAGTATATGGGGTTTTTTTGTAAGTAATGAAATGTCAAGGTTCAATGTGGTGCATCTTTCATTAAATCTGCAGTGATGAAATCTGTTTAATAATGTGTATGACATTCTTCTCCCTCCCCCGACTTTCATCTGGGATAGAAATGCAATTGAATTGTTTTTCTTTCATATTTTCCATGGACAGGTAGTAAAATCCATGATATTTTTAAGACACTGTGAAATTCCACTTTCTTGTCAAGTTAGAACCTTGCTTTTATAAATAAATATATTTGCTGCTAGCAAATATAAAAAAGATTAGCAAAGATACCTGTTAAGACATCAGATTAGTAGCCACAACTAAGCAGAGTAAAACAAAAAGAAAAGGAAAATCATTACCAAAAAGTCCCAGACTCAGTCCTCAATCCTAAAACCACTTAAGTTTATGCATACTTCTATATAAAAGAATAATCTCTTTGAAGTTCATGGGATCATTGTTGTAAATAAAATTGAAGCTTTGCTTACAATTTACAGTGAAATGTTTAACTGTGGCTACAGTTTTAGTTATATCTCATGAAAAATAATTTTGTAAGCTCTTATATTTATAATAAGGGGTAATAATTAATCTTTTTCATTGAAAGTTTGGAATATGAATGGTATTATGTTAAAAAATGCAAGCTCAATTTCTAAAGCAAGGTTCTGAATCTTGGTCAGTACTTTAGATCATCAATCGTTATAGAGAACTGGAACTGAAAAGAGTGGAGACAATTGCTCTTTGCACTGCATACACAAATATCTATTAGTTCAGGGAGAATATTTTGTTGGATAAAATACTTGAGCTTGAATTACAGTTTTGTCTAGGGTATTGATGAATTTTAAAAAGCATTTTCTAGGAATAACTAAATAACTAAAGAAAACTGTCTCTTTAAATATTGATCAGATTGACTTATTAAGCCTATATTGACTTATTATAGTCAACTTTATTCCTTCAAGTAATGATTGTAGATTACTTTAATGCTCTCCTATGTTATAACTTTTGTGTCCATTTTAAACTCCAGATGAAACTCATTAAAACAAAGCCTGTTTCTACACTTTCTTTCCTTCTATCAAATAGGGAAGAGTTTTCTATTTCAGCTACACATTGACACTTCAAATTTTCAAAGCCACTGTAATTCTATACCGTAGCATGAGTTATTACCCAGCTCTGATGGGGGCAGTGTAGGGTTCCAGTTCTTCAGCTTCCTCTAGTTTGAATCAACTTATTTTTCAGTATCTTCAAATATAAATCCTCTGGCCTCCTTTTGTACTAGTTACAAATTCATTGAGGTGATACAGGTCTGAAAAAACTGGACTTGTAAACTGGTGTACACTGAAAGGAAGGAAAAATGCATCATTTGATCGTAGAAAGAACAGCTGTTGTGGGACTATGGTTTTAAGGGGAGGGAAGGGCACTGTGATACAGCACAGCTGAAACATTAAAGAGGTGGTTTACAAGTAGTTACAGTTACATGAACTGTTGATAAGGCAAATGGTTACTCTGATCTGTCCTCCATAGGATATGTGTGTGTTACTAGATAAAGAGTGGTCAGGGAGTGGACCCATGACTGCCCTCGCTGCCTATATGTTAGCTTGCTCCCTGGCTCTGGGCTGGGCTGGCTGTCTCCAAGACCAAACTTGTCTACAGGGATCTAAAGCTAAGCAATGGGGATACAAATCAGTTGATGCCCCTTTGCTTAGGCTCATCCCTTGCTCTTTTACGACTTATCACTGTAGATAGTCAATATGTCCTCACATGCACGAAATGCCCCTTCTTACAAATCTGATGATGCTGGAGGCTCTTCCAGATGAAAACTTGTGTGACTTGCTTCCCCAGCACTAACAGGATGATACAAAGACAGACCATCAGACATCAGTAAGTGGAGGACTCCACTGGGGAGCATAGATATACTGAAGTCTGTCTTCTTCAAACGGTAAGGTAACAGTTGCATGGGCTGAGGGCAAGTATTCAGTCACCCACCCTCTTCCTTATTGCATGCTTAAGGCCTGAGATGAAATGAGTCTGCAAATGCATGTAATATTGTATGGACCTATTGTCTGTATCCTCTCTTTAAGAAGTTACATCCTTGTTACCCACAAAATGGCAGCTGTATCTTTTAAAAGTGGACTCCTAGAAATGTGGTACATCTGAAGGCAGGAGCATATATGTGGTATGTATCTATACACTATAATCTTGGTTTATTCCTTTGTAATGGTCAGTGCATACATATTTGTTCAAAAATGAGTGTAAATACTTTAAAAACATTTCATACTATTTAAGAAGTCTTCTCTGTAACTTTCTGGTGTTAGTACATAATAGTCCTGACCAAGGTTCAGAGTAATTTCAGCCATTTTCAGAATTTTGCCACCACTAGAATAGGCTAACCCCACATTTGTTTCCTATACAGACTTTTCTCTTAACTGTCTGAAAAGTTATTATAACAGCCTAAGTTCTTATATTACTCTCTGTGTTCCCTACTGTTACTTTTCCTTTCCAGTAAGCTCTCTTCAGAGATAACTAGAAATATGACTAGCGCTTATAATTCAGTCTCTTTTAGAAGAACATTTCATTAATTTCTCTTTATTTTTATCTACTCATACCATTTGTGCACTCTGCTATTGTGCATTCTACTCTTGTTTGCTTTATAACTCCTCTTAAGTATCGCACTGCAGGCTTTGGAGATTTCTTGTTTCTCCTGTGTGATGCAAGGCCACTTATTATGCATTCCCTTTCCTTATCCTTGGGGTTTTTTTAATCTTCCTTTTTTTTTCTACATATAAGCCACTTATCTGAAAAGTCTGAATGTATTTTGTCTGAACACAATACATGCTCTAACAGTTATATCTTCTTTATATTCTGATGAAACAGTGAAAAGAAATAATCTGGTTAAAAAAGGAAAGAAAGAAAAACTGTCTCTATGTATAGGACAAACAGCATGATTAATATAGTCTGAAAAAGTAAAATCACAATTCTGATATTTAATCTGAAACTCTTACATTTTGTTGGAATCAAAATGAGAAGGCCTACTACTAAGTTATTTAAAGTTCTGCAGTTTTTACTGTTTTATTTTACAGACCTTGTAGGAATGGCATAGAAATTATCAGCATTTACACATATTGCAGAATATTCTTTGCTAGTAATGAATCTAAATTACATCTTATTTCCAGTTTAGGTAAAATTTGATTGGAGAGATAGAAGAGGAACCAGCTGGAGGAACCACCTCTCATACAAATGCTTTAACAAATCCACATTACCCACATTATATTGAGTATAATTTTGAACTCTTGCTCCTTTTCCACACTAGCATTGATTTAAAATGACTTCTGCAGTTTTCTTCTTAGAATGTACCACAGGTGAATGACACATTTTGGAGGCTTTGTGGGACATCCCGCTGGTACTGATTGGACTGGATGGATACAAGTTCAAATTCCCATAAAGCTTAAAAAGAGATTCTGGAAGAATCCAGTCACTTTCAGAAAGCTTTCCAATACAGAGGACACTTGTAATATGCAGCTCATGTGCTGGCCAGAAAGCTCACTCAGAAGTTCCATTAAAATTCTGTCTCACCGGATATTTATTGTCAACAGAAAGAAAATTATGGAAAAATCCATCTCTGTTCCAGAAATTTATTCTGATGTATTGTTTGCTTTGAAAGTCCAGACCTCCCAATTTCTTGTCATCCAGTGTCATCTAGAGCATTGTCTTTCACTGATTCTTCTTTAAAACAGCTTTTTAATAGTCAAGCCACATAAACCCAGACTCAACAAAGAGATATATCACAGAAACACAGAATGGTTGAGGTTGGAAGGGACCTCTGGAGGTAATTTAGTCCAACCCTCCTGCCAAGGGTCACCAAACCATATACTTGGATTTCAACTTTTGGATGAAATGTGTGGAAATAAGCAACATTATTGGACCTGGGTCCAATACAGTCATTGTCTTCCAGATCCTGGGTTTAGCCCTATATATTGTGCTTCATTACTTTGCATTTAGGTGTCATTTAGATCAGGAGAAGTTCTGAATTCCTCCTAAGGTCTAAACCTTGGAGAACAATGTAACAAAACAGTGGCAGTTCACAAGAAGCAAGAAACAACAAAAGATTATTCCTAGATAAAGGGAAGGTTTTTGCACTCTGACTGCCAAATGGCAAAGCAGTTGTGAAATTCACAGAAATTGCTTTTCTTGGAAGGAATTACTTTACCTATGCAGTCTTAAGAAGGCACTGCTGTCAATGGACAGGAAAGATGGTTAGAAGAAATGGGACCAAATCAGGGTTCAACATCTTAATGAAGAATCTGGAACCATAAAGAGTGAAGAAGCTGAGGTGGAGGAATGTTTTGAAAGACAGTATGTATGGCTTCCGTGAAAAGCTACAGCTCATGTCAGTACTTATTAAATGGAAGTGATTTTTGACTTTTGGGACATGTGATGTACTTCTGAGCACTCAGTTATTGGCAGGCATAGTAGGAGTTCTGGGTAGTGGATAGTTTTCATCTTCTTTGAGGCTACAGCAGAAAAGGTGGAAGGCCAAATAGCTTGTTCCAAAATGCTAGCACTTTGATTTAATACAAGCGCTCTCAAGGAATAGTACAGGTGACCTGCTTATGCAGTACTAGTTGCCCTCATAGTCTATTCCTCTGGTTAACTGAGCAATTCCTATTCTTTGGCAAAGCAGCTTGACTGTTTATAATTAATTATTGCTGTATGCTAGTGCTTTAAATGCCAACACTATTTGTGCTTAATGAAGTAGATGAAAATGAAAACAAAATGAGTAGTTCCTTGTCAGAGGAGGAAAAAACACAAAGACGACACTCAGTCTAGAGGAACTATGTATGAGTATAGAAAAAAAGAAAGCAAATGCTATAACTTGTGGAAGAGGATAAGAGAAATGTTAAAGAATAAGTCAGTTGTTGGACTCAATGATCTTAGAGGTCTTTTCCAACCTTAATGGTTCTATGAAAAGAGGTGTGTTACCACTCAGCTGAAAAGGAAGCCATTCTAGTTAATAGGGCCAACTGTTATTGAAATATGTGCTACTTGCTAATGTTGAAAAGCAAGCTGAAATAAAGCAGAGAGATGTTAGAGGAAGATGTTCTAAGAAGTCTGAGGTAACAAGTTAATAATAAGAAGTCTTCTGGGAACACCAAATAACGAGGAAAAAGATGTTGCATACTACTTTAAGCTGGGCTAATGCAAAGACTTAATTTTTCAGATCATAAAGACAGTTACTGCAGAGGGAAAAGCATTTGGTGATAAAGACCTGAACAGTGATAAAGAACACTTTTAGAATCTGCAGAATCTGTACTTTAAGATTTGAAAAATAAGGATGAAGATTAAGGATTAAGAGGGGTAAAAATCTAGTAATGATACTATGTGTCATCAGATCTCCCATCTCCCAAAAAACCTAACAGAGCAACTAAAATCAAAGGCCATTTCTACTGCAGCTGTCAGCTTAGCATGTGATGAATCAACATATATTAAAGCTGTAGATCAGCTCTTTTTTAATTTGTTGTGTCAGTCCTAAAAGCTTTGGGAGCTCAAAAGATCTATTGTCTTTTCAAACACTGCATGTTAGAATCTGTATAGAAGTTATATTCAGTTCTGTCCATTTGTTTTGTGGTGAAGGGAACATCCAGCTAATCCCCACAGTTACTTTAAATCCAGATGGAGCCTACAGTCTCCCTGGAAAACCTGAACCTTACTTTTGTTTCACTGCTGCATGGATTTATGTGGGCTAAGTTTACTGCACTTACAGAGGGTAGATCTGAATCTGTGATCCAGACTGAAGTCTTTTCACACACAGAGTGTACAAAAAAGAGTGCAAGTTTGAGGATACGATCATGAGAATGAGGGGAAGAGAATATCTTGGACCTGTGGGACCTCTGCATTGAAACAACTGTGCACTTACACACTGTGAGGGATGGCCAGCATGCTGATGCCTACACTAGCTACCTGTATGTATCTGACCTGTCCTTCTAGTTATGTCCCATGAATAGTACCAAGCCTTTGGTTTAGCCTGAAAACTTTACTAAATTGGCAAGAATTGTATTAGCTTTGGCATAGGAACTTTATTGTCTTTCCTAGTTCAAATAGGGATGCTCTCACCAGCTTCTTTTTGTGACTTCAACCTTGCTGACTATGTCTATGTTAAAAAATTAAAACAGGGCCAGATGATAGTCTTCAGCACTAACCTGTGATTGTTTTGACTATATTCTTAGTGTCATCACTGTTACAGTTTTGGCTGTGCCAAACAGCATTCTTTCAAATTTTGTGTGAGCACAAATTGAAGATAGCAAATGCCAAGGAACACTCCCAAAAGGCATAATGGACAACACTGCTCCATGTTTGGGTCCCTCTACTCTGTTTTGTTCCCTAGCACTATCTCAGCAGGCTTTGAATCCTCAAACTCTCCCACATATTTTTACGCTGTGCTGCAGATCTTCAGTGTATCGTGTAATCTCAGTGTCAGCTGTAGAATTTTTTCCAGAGACTTTGAACTGATAAAAACAGATAAAAAGTAACAACCACGTCTCCTTGCCAGCAATGCACCACATAAAGCCTAGAAAAGATCTGTAGCCAAGTGCTATGCTGTGCAGAGGTGGCTGTACCGTGCCACTTGGCCTCAGGGGCAGAGAATGGTTCTTTGCTCTGCTTAGTTAACTAATATCTATGTGCCAATGTCTGCTGGTCGGCTGTCCACCTAAAAGAACAGTTGCTATGTGTCAGCTGTCTGAATTGGAAAAAAATATCCAGCAAGATCCCAGCTCACTCCTTACTGCAAAACAGAGGCATTTTGTGTTGTCTCTTTCCGTTTTTCCTTTCTGGTACCCATAAGACATTGCTGCAGGTTCTGGCACTGTGTAGGGTAATCTTTCCTGCCAAACACCTTACCTTCCCTCCTGTGATGTCATTTACTATCAAACATAACATGTAACCGTCACCAACTGTCACTTGCAGAGGTGACCAGCTCCGGTGCAGGCGCGTCCCGCAGCGGAGTGGTGGATCACAGCGTACAGGGGGGTTTCCTGAGCTGGGGAACCCACAGGGGAGCACAGAGACCAGCTGGGAGCTGGCAGCTCTCACCAGAGCGGCTGATGAGGCGTGCACGGGGCCAGGAGTAACGGCTGCCATCCCCCATTCCCACTAAAGGTAGCCCCAGGGAGCGCTGCCACCAGGATGGGCAAACAGGGTGTGGTGCGTCAGCTAGGGCGTGGCACAGCAGTTCCCGATGGAGAGCGCGCAGGGAGGGCACCCCTCGGAAGG
>NW_008825558.1:387637-412201 GCF_000699105.1 Pygoscelis adeliae
TTGGAGCGGGTCCAGAAGAGGGTCACAAAAATGATCAGGGGGATGGAACACCTCTCCTATGAAGAAAGGCTGAGAGAGTTGGGGTTGTTCAGCCTAGAGAAGAGAAGGCTTTGGGGACACCTTATTGCAGCCTATCAGTACTTAAAGGGGGCTTATAAAAAAGATGGCGGCAAAATTTTTAGCAGGGCCTGTTGCAGCAGGACAAGGGGGAATGGCTTTAAACTAGAGGGGGGCAGATTTAGAGTAGATATAAGGAAGAAATTTTTTACGCTGAGGGTGGTGAAACACTGGCACAGGTTTCCCAGAGAGGTGGTGGATTCCATCCCGGAATGGAAACATTCCGGGTCAGGTTGGACGGGGCTCTGAGCAACCTGATCTAGTTGAAGATGTCCCTCCCCGCGGCAGGGGTCTTGGACTAGATGACCTTTAGAGGTCCCTTCCAACCCAAACTATTCTATGATTCTATGATAAAGAATTGCTCTTTTCAGTTTAAAAATGTTTATATTAAACTATAACAGAGCAGGTGTGTAGTCTGACACATCCAGTCACCTGTCGTCACAGAGGGCTCCATGTATTCTGGAGGCTCTAGGGCCTTCTGTTACCACTCTGCTACCCATTTAGCAAGAAGCACCAGAAGTGAACTCTCCATTCCTAAACATGTCTCAGACTTCATCAACAGCCTTGGGAGAAGGGACAGAAATCTAGATGCAGTTTTCCACACAGGTGCATAGCCCATACTCTTGGTGAAAGTAGCAGTCTTGTATTTCTTTTCAGTTGCCTTTTAGCTTAATAAATCATCACTTGTACACACAGTGAATGTCATGTTTTAACCCCAGCTGGCAACTAAGCACCACACAGATGCTCACTCACTCCCCCCCAGTCAGATGGAGGAGAGAATCGCGAGGGTAAAAGTGCAAACACTCGTGGGTTGAGATAAAGACAGTTTAATAAGTAAAGCAAAAGCCACGCATGCAAGCAAAGCAAAGCAAGGAATTCATTCATTCCTTCCCATGGGCAGGCAGGTGCTCAGCCACCTCCAGGAAAGCAGGGCCCCATCACACGTAATGATTGCCTGGGAAGACAGATGTCATAAAGCCAAAAAGCCCTTTCTCCTTCTTCCCCCAGGTTTTATTGCTGAGCATGATGTCATAAGGTATGGGATATCCCTTTGGTCAGTTGGGGTCAGCTGTGCTGCCTGTGCCCCCTCCCAATTTCTTGTGCACTGCCAGCCTACTTGCTGGATGGGCAGTGTGAGGAGCAGAAAAAGCCCTGATGCTGTATAAGCATTGCTCAGCAATAACTGAAATATAGGTGTGGTTTCAGCACTGTTTTTACCAGAAATCCAAAACATAGAACCATACAAGCTAATATGAGTAAAATTAGCTCTATCCCAGCCAAAAATTAGTCCAGTGAATCAGCTATCCCACTAAGCCTTAAGGCCTGACAGCTGGGGCATGCTCCTAGGAAATGGGAGGCAGAACCATCAATCCTTTGAAGTGGTAAAGCAATTTTACGGCATGCTGGATATGATATAATACCTTCCCAATTAAGCTTCTTGGGGAAACTTAGAAGTAGACTCAATTTGTAGAGAGCAACAGATATTACAAAAGATATATATGTGAAGGCTGCGGGCTTGTAGAGAAAAAAGACTGGGTTTTGAGCATCTTTAATATAGAATTAGATGCCTGAAGGTTAGCTAGGGGTCTGAGGATTTAAATCACACTATGATCATATCATAACCTTGCTTAAATTCTGGTTAAGTGGCTAAGCCTAACAAAACATTTAGGTACCTAAGTTCCTTTATGGGAATAGACAATAACATGACAGGCTGAAAGGGTATTGAAAGAGAAAGGCAAAGACAGCCTGTGTTGTTGTTTCACAATGAAGAATGCAAAGACTATAAAAATTAACCAGATAATATTTGTGGAGCATTTGGTTTACGCTAAAATTCAGTAATGCACACTGAACTCCCAGGACTGCAGTCTTATTTATGGGTTAAAAAGAATGAACTGGACTGGCAATGCATTTTCATGAAAAAGAAAAGAAGAATTCAGGAGCTATTCATGAGAGAGCAGGGATTTTAAATTTGTGTGTACTGCTAGAAGCAAGTTATGGAGCCATCACTATGTAATTAACATTTACCAGTAACAAAGTTGTTCAGGGCAATTAGTTAACAAGCAAATAAAAGTGTATGGGATGAACAAATTAGTGGCCTAGCTTTTCTGAGCCAGATATTCTATCACAATGGGAAATTTAAATGACAAAGTGATTTCCTCCTTGGTTTTAGTTCCTTTCTCATGTCTGTATTATTGGTAAATGCTCCCCTTGTAATCATTTTGTGTCTTTTGTAGAAGTAGTACTAATAGGAGAGATTATGTTAGAAATGTATGTTAGAAATTTAATACACATGAAAGGACTATATAATTTTCTTCTGAGAATTCATTATTTGAGTTACCGAAATCTTTAAAGTTTGATACAAAAGTACATTGCAAAAAATGGTAAATAGCATTTCTAGCAGAATGTTATTTCTATAGTGTAATAGGAAATGTACCAGAGGACAAAAAAAGTTAATAACTGTTATCTTTTAATTCATAAGTCTGAATTAAATACTGTTTAAGATTCTGCTCATCTAACAGGCATTTGTTCTTGTCAAGGTTATATTGGCTGTACGTAATAGCTAGTTTAGATAGATTATAATTTTACACTTTATTTTCTTTTTCTTAGATTTTGAATAGGATATATATCCTTGTCTGTCTACTTACAAGTAAGACCATCACATACTCTTCCATTTTATTTAGAGAATAATAATAGAAAAAAACAACAAAAAAAACCACTAGAGCTTTTAACTTGTAAAATACCAAGGACAAGATTCTGACATCCTTACTCATAAGAAATTGCATCTAATTTTGTGGGTATTTCCCCTGGTTTCAAAAGTGAGTAAGGAAAATTAGATTTCATGTGATTATGAAAATGCGAGTCTTGGGTACCAGCATGCTACGAATACTAGAAATACCCTACTAGAAATCTCCCAAAGTCTCAGAAGACTATGGAAAAATTCCCACAGGTTTCAGTGAAAGCTGGATTAAATCCCCAAATAAGGATGCAAAAACGTGCATATATTTTTTTTCCTCTTTCTCTTGTGTCAGTACTTAATCTGTTAGATTCACAGTGATTTTAATTTGCTACAAATTCCTTGCTTGCAGATCTGTTTGACTGGGGTTTGTAAAGTGTAACATTGTGTGTGAATCAATGACGAAAATTAGAACTGCAAAATTCTATATTGCTCCTTTGAGGTCAGTTCCCCAGCAGACAGTTTAATGTAGACCTCCAAAGTTTTTAATATTAGATGGTCATTGAAAATCACTGGAAATTTAAATGGTATTGCAAAGCTTCACGCAGTTTCATGGCATCACTTCTATTTGGACAAATGCTATGAAAAAAAGATCTTTGGTCCAATGGTACATAGCAGAACAAATGTCCTTTGACCAATTTTTCAAAGCTACCAAGGAAAAAAACTCTGAAAATTTTTCTTATTCACAAGACCAAATTAAAAATTACCGAAAAAGAAAAAGAGAAAATTTTGAACAAAATAAATCAGATTTTGAATTGTGTCTCTGAAAAGTTTCTATCTAGATTATATGGAAAGAACAGGGTAGATTTTTCTGTTGTTTTTAAAGTATATGTTGGGAACTTAGAAATGATGAAACAGATTTTATCTTTATCGTAAAATAAGACACTATCTTGCAGAGTATAAATATAGAGGACTTAAACACCACTTTTTTTTTTTCCCCCAAATTATGGATTTATTCCATTCATTTTTAATGGCAATACAGAATGTTATGATTTATGTACACTATTCTAGGAAAAAAAATACTGAAGAAAATTCTGTTTTGCTGAGGGGTAGTTAGGAAAAATTGCAATTTTTTCAATTGTTCCACTAGAGTCGTTTATGTTACTCTTGGTTAATACTTGTATTATTCGTAAAGGGCTCAAAACAAGATTTAAATACAAACATACATTTACTAAAATCTATTGAATCCCTTTGGGATCTGTTATTGCATGTCTTCACTCTTCTGTTGTTACACAGTTTACAAGTTTAGACTCCTAAGTGATTTTTTAAACAATATTTCCTTTACATATACCTTTTACAATATCTTTGTCAGACAGAAAATTCATTGTTTCTGAACAATTTTCATCATGTTCCTGCATGTGTATCAAAATCTTAACAACTTTGAACAGCATCTACTTATATTCTGCTTGATTCCTTACACATTCTTTCATTTCATAGCTGGAATTTAAAATTATTGCTTGGTCTGCTGTCTGCATTGTTGAGGACTGCAGTCATTCCTTAATGTCTACCCTGTGAATTTACAAAAAAAATAGATACATGTTCTATAAATGTTCAGAGGAGATCAGCATCATCCTTTAGGTGTCATCCTGATCACTAATAAATATGCAATTTTTCTCCCAAATAAATGTGTGGAGATCACTTCAGAATTATATTGTGATGTTCTCATAGCAATAATCCCTAAAAGTTGTATCCATAATCTGTGTCTACATATTATGTTTACCAGTATGTACTATAGCAAGTGCTGTAGAGGATGTGTATGATGACCATGGAGGTTCTGTGCATTCCCTTACTAGCACCCAGGCTGCATGTGCCAGCTGGAGTGAGTTACAGGCTCCCAGACCCCTCACTGTCCCCAGCATGCCAGCATTAGGACTCTACTGGGGTCCTCTCTAGCCTGCCTGCACAGGTTTCCTCCCTGTGAAAGCAAGGTGGGTATGCATGAGGCATATGCATCGGGATTTTGTGTGACAAAGTTTCTGTGGGCGGCTTGTGTTCTTCTGCAGCAGTAGCCAGGAGTCAGGAAGGGTACCCAACAGTACACCAAATGATGCTAACAGCCTGTGCTTGTGCAGCTCGCTTGGACCCTCTCTTTCAAGATGGTCACCCCTACCAGTTTCCGTTTTACTGCTTTTGAGATGGGATTCAGTTGCATACGCATGGCACTTAGTGCCATTTAAGATGCATGAAGTCGCCCACCTGGCCTCCAGCTGCCACCCAGAGGGCTGGAAACTCCTGTAAATTCTCTGCTTTACCTGCCAGGCTCATGAAGACATCTTGGACACCCCAATGCATCCCAGATGAGACTAAGTGTCCGCATCTGAACAACTGAATTGAATCATGGATCTCCACTGATTACTGTGAGTGCCTATATGTAGATATTCTTATCTAGGTATCTACATTTAGGTGTCTTAACTGCAAGCATATTCCACCTGAGTTCTACACACACACGAAGAAACATTAGCCTAAAATAGTTGGCATATTAAGGAGAAGGTAGTCTATCCTAGGCTAAGGGAATATTGCTGAAATGAAACATTTTATCTAATATAAACTATGTAAAACGTAGGGAGAAAAAAAGGCAAACTCTTGTGCGAACTGTATCTTTCTTTTCATTATTATTTGTTAATACTGTGAAGTCTCATGATCAGGTTTTGTCAGCATTGCAACTGCAAACACCAAACCTCATATATTGGGACACACTCAGGCTGTGTGTTACAAGTGCAATCTGGAGTGAAGAGACTGCAGAGTGATGCTGATAGTCTTTTGTTACCCACGTAGCACAGATACAAGGGATCAAATTAAGTTTGATACTTTTGCATGGTGTCTCCACTCCATGTTTTCTAAAACTATGAAACTTTGCATTGCTGCACATTTGTGCCTATCAAGGGATTGCTAAAGCTGAGTAGGTACATTCTGAACAATTTTGTCTGATAGGTCAATACACCACTACTATTAAGTGACCTTTGTGGAGTCAAGATTTATGTAACGAAAATGAGGGTACCCAAATCTGGCTTTCGATGTATGTCTTGTAATAGGACCATTATACTTCAGTATGTTTAATAAATTATGTGATTAATTTGCAGTTTGTATGTTCCACTTTTTCTGTGTAATCTTTTGGGTAGCTAAAAGCTTGATGTTCCTTGAATTTGATGAATGCCTAGCCAAGATTACTACAACTACTATTACACTATGTATGTTTCCTGTCATGTATTCCATATAGATAAACTACAGATGTTTTTTAACCCATGCTCTATTTTTTTTATTTGTGGTGAACCTGAAAAATTAATTTATGGCTAGTAAGAAATGCAAAAATAAAATTCAAACCACATGGTAACTAAAATGTAATGGTGCGATATGTACTAACTGCTCTCAGCCTGTGGCAGATTACCATAATCAATCACTGGGCTTGTTCAAGCTGGGGATGCTACACTCTGAAAGAGATAGAGTTGCTGGCAGGCATTTTTAATAATGTTTTAGGAAGATGAGGTAGGATATTGGTGTGAATATACTAAAGCTGGATGGATTCTTCTGTTTCAGTAGTGCAAAGAAGTTGTAGGTGTGGATGAGTAGCATTTCTGTAAGTATTCTGGTTCTGTCTCTAATAATACTGTCTCCTTAAATTATTTTGCTGGATTAAAACTGTGTTGTAAAGTAGCAGTAAATGCTGTATGTTAGTGAAAAAACTTTTGAATGCTTTTCCAGATGTTGAAGGAACCAGATTAGGTTGTTTCCCTTCAGTCTCACCTTTAGCTTTGCTGAGAGAATATATTTACAAAAATTTACATAAAATTGCAAAGCCAAGACATACATGTAAATTTATATATGTGCCTATTGATCAATTTTATACGTATAAGACCTCATCGTGGCAGACACTGGGAATTTAAGCTGGAGACTTCTAGAGACATTAGTATGGGTTTCTGTGATGCAAACTAACCCACATTACCACAATCAGATCTGTAGCCATACCCTATGAAAAGCTATATAGAAGAGTACAGATCAAAATTCTACACCTATAATCTAAAGAAACTCCCAAAAAAGCTGTGCTTCAGTGAAGACCCCAAGCATGGGGTTCAGCTACATCCTTTAAAAACCTGACTGTGTCTGTCTCAATCTGGAGCTGAACTGCATCCCAGACTGTAGTTTCTGACAGAGTTTAAAAACCTAAAATTTGCACCAATGTTCATGTTCCTATTCTGACTTTGATATCTATGATGAAACTTCTTTCATTTAGATTTTTCCATTTGTCAGTAACAATATCTTTCAATTATTGTTTTATTAAAAAGTATCCACTAATCATCTGCTTTGAGTAAAATTGAAAATCATCAATATGTTTTTCCTTTTTTCCTTGTTTTCTGATTGTTATGGAACATTTGTGAGAGCTTTTCTTAAACTCTTTATTTTTTATGTCCTGTACACAAGTAATTCAGTTAATCTATTCTGTATGAATTTTTTTTGCAAATCATCTGTGCTCTAGCATATATGAAAGAAGGAGTTGGAACTTGCCATGAAAAGCATGTCTTCTTCAGGTTTCACAGAAAAGAAATTCAGAGATAAGTTTCTGATAGATCTAAAAGATTTGTTTTTAAGACTAGTGTGAACCTAGCTGCACTATAGTATAGACAGTAAAAGTTGCTTACTTAGTGAGTCTGCCTTGAAACCTTAATTTCTTTTTCTTCAAATCTTTCAAAAATGTGCCAATTGATTGGATGGTCTTCATTAAAGACAAAAAAATTACCTAACATAGAGAACTTTAATGGGGTATTGCTGTCTTTAAAGGCTTTGCAAAACCCTCTATTTGAAAAACGTTTGTTATAACTTAAAGCAATACCCTAAGATTACCTCTCACAGACGGCTGAATAATCCATTTCACTGACCATGATGACTTATCAGCATCTCTTTAGTCAGTTGGGTAAGTTTTGCTCCCTTTGCACAAAGAGAGCATTTCATACTTACAATCTGTAAAATCGTAGAGTACTGCTTACCTGATCCATTAGGTACACCAAAATAATTTAATTAAATAAAGAACCTACAGATTGTAATGAATGTACATACATGTGCAATAGCACACTAGTAATGATAATGTACAAAAAAAATAGGCATAGCTTCTAACAAATATATTTTTGTAAAATTATCGTGTTTCTGTGAACTTGATCTTTTTCATGTTTTAAGGCACATGTTTATATTGCGGCGCGTCTATCCACAAATGTTCCAACAGGGGACTTCAAAGCCACTATCTCTATCATCATACATATTACTAAGCTGAAAAACTTACAGGCATGGTACTCTCAATGGCATAAATTCAGTTGCAGAGGCAGCATTTCAAATTCTAATTGCATGAGCTTTTCAAGAGGTTTTGCTTGCAAGGCTACACAAAATATAATGAGTATTATGGCATGTAAACATAAATGGATGGGAAAATTATTTTTGTGGATGCAGACAAATGGCAGACTACAACACAAGTAACTTTACAACACATGTAAAACACTAAAACCTAGTGGAGGCAGAAGACCATGGAGTGGCTTCAAAGAGAACTCACTGAACCTGAAAATATTGTTAGACATATTTATTGTGTTGCATAAAAAGGAGCCTGTTAGCATAATTTAATTCACAACTGAACTAAACAATTTGGTATTAAGCTAGGCTTTTGCTGCTTGCTGGAAAGTTGGGTTCTGAGTCAAAAAAGAAACTTAAAGAGAAATGTTGAAGGTGCTGGCAAAATTTGAAACATTTATTGTTCTCAGCAATTTTGTCAACACTATACACCACAATTCTGTGGTGGTAAACCCAACATAGTTACGTTAGAATGTGGTTTGGTAAAAGGGTTTATTGCTACGAGAAGAAGAAAAATTAAGTAAAAAAGAATGGCAGTGTTATGTATAAGACAATTAACCCATCTTAACTTTGTATACTAGAATAAATTGCCAGAGCTGACAGTTTAAAAGGAAAAAGGAAATCCCCAGAAATATTAATTTTCTTTAAGAAAACAGTAAAAAAGCTGGCTGCTTTTCATTTGGGTTACAAATTCCCTGGGAAATCTTGATGTTTAGACATACTCTGCAGTGTCCAGCTAGATGTTTAAAAACCTATGTTTAAGATCAGGCACTGGGAAACATCTCTTTAAGAGCAGCGTGCTACATTGCTTCCTCACAAAATGGTCCATGGTGATTATTAAGAGAAGAAGAAAACAGTGATGTTTAGTGATTGCTGTGGGGTACTGTACATTGAAAAGATGGTTTGCAACCTGGGTTTTAAGATTTTTTTTTCTCCATTAAGGAATGGAAGGTACCACTTTTTGCTATTTTAGCCTGAAATTACTCTTTGCACCAAACTTGAGTAGAAATAAAGCAATACTTTATTCTACATTTTATGCACCAACAGTTTAGAATCAAGCTCATACCTAGCTGTACCTTACATCAGCTCCAAGTTTCTTTTCAACTAGCAAGTAGTCAGAACGATGAGAGAGACTTCCTGAGGCTGGTACCTTGTCCTTATTAAAAAAAAAAAAAAAAAAAAAGTAGTATTTGTCTTATGTATTATTTCACTAAATAAGATCTGAATTTGAAAATTCATGTTTCATGGCATGCACAGATTAAAAACTCCTTCCTACAGATTCTCATAACTAAACCTGAATATTAGCTCTGGCAGCTTTCTTGAAAGATTATTCACTATCACTTCTTATCTTTCAAAAGTGACATTATCACTCCACTGTCAGAGTCAGTTAGGCATAAGTAAGTAGATCTATCTCCTAGTCTGATTACAGATAAGAATTGTTGATAATAGTCCCGGTAATTGACTGGGCTACAACAAATTTCTAATACATTGTGAATACTATGTATTATCAAGGTGGGGAAAAGAAGGCTCTGCTGTCAGTTTAACATGTTTGTGTACTTTATACACTGAAATCTATATATGAATTGTACTACATAGTTACAAGATGTAAAAGACATCAGTTGAAATGTCTTTATTAGCTGTTGATCAAGACTAGAGACAATCGCCAAACAATTTCTGTGACGGTGAGTTTCAGGTCTACAACTGTAGTCTGGCTTTTGAAAGACCCTCAAATCCCTAAAATGTCATCACTGAAGAAACATCTCATTCTTAGTAAATGTGGAATTTGAAAAAGTGCTGAAAAATATATACTTTAAATCCGGTAAAATCTGGGAAAAAACCTGATGTATTGATTATTCCTATTAGCTTACTAAAGGGAAGCCAAGTCATAGCAAGTTCTATGTTAAACTCCACTCAGGTTTTGAAAATCAATTCCAGAGGTCAGATTTGAGATACCATGGTAAGATCTATTCATGTTCCTATAGGAAAAGTAAAATCATTTAAAACCATTTTTTTATGTGGAAGAACTTAAAATTTATTTGCTTCTGCATTAGCATCCTGTATCTACATCCCACCCACTCCACTCCCAGTTATTCATCTGTCCTGACTGAAAATGCTACTAAAAACGACATGTACCGGCTAGCTGAATGATTTTAGTGTAAGGTTTCACCCATCAAATCTTTGGGGTTCATGTTGATGAGAAATCTCATACACATAAGTAAGTCTAAATATAAAAGCAATTCCATTCTGTTCTGTAATATCTTTTCACATGCAATTATTGGCAATTAGACTGCAAATAGTAGTCAGATAAAATACTTATTGACACGCTAATCAGTACTAGTGCCACAAGAGGATTTATAGGCAGTCAGAAGTGAGAGAGAAATCATTTCAGTGAAATGGGTTTTTTTGTTTGCAGATCTTAACCTCAGGACAGAGACTCGAAGGACTGACTTTTAAGCAGATCAAGGAAGGCTTTATCGAAGAGATAACAGACCCTGAACTTCTGCTCCCAGCTAAACTTCATGCTGTTTCTGAGAAGAAATTTTCTGGGGTATAAAAATCTATCACTTGGTAATCTGATAAAAACAGAAGACAGTATACTCAGGTTGATGAAAGAGACAGGAGAAAGGTAAATAAAAATATTGACAATGTGAAATCTCCATTGCACAGCCAAGGTCTGGAAAATGAAGTTGTTACTTCTTTTATTTTGCCTTTTTAAAACAAACATGAGATTTAATAGTTTAACATTAATTATAGGAGAAATATAGTTTATGTTTGATGGATTTCACTGAAATTAAATGAGTTAATATATGAAAGGGCAGGTTCTGGTAGAGACTAATAACCAAGTAGTTGAGACTTCCCACACTTTATTTGTCCTCACCTGGACAAAAGCTGGAGTTTAGTTAGAATAAGTCATTGGAACAGCTTCCAGCTCACTGAATAAGGCTTGAACAAAGCTCTATAGCTGTATTTTACAAAGGTTCATTCCTGCAGCCATAAGTAATCTTACATGTTTAAAAGCCTGTGCAGTTTTAAAAGAAAAGCACAGAGAACGTTATCATATTGCTCTTGCTGTGACACAATAACAGAAATACACAGTGCTTTTGTGCACACAGTGTACCTGAATATGATCCTGTGAAAATGACATGATTTTTTTTTTCAAGTCAACAATATTATTTTTAATAAGAAAATAAGTTCTTCAAGGTCTGTTGTCTGAGTTTTTGGGAGGTCAGAATGACTTCAGGTAACATTCAGTATTACTAAATGAAAATGAAGTATGTATAACACATACAATCTTACATCCACTTCAAGTGTACCAGAATTAGTGGAAAAAATGCATTATAAATTAAATAGACACTGTATGAACCCAACCAGAAAAAATTACAGAAAATGTTCAATTTTAAAATTTACACTAATATTTTCAGAAACAAAGGGTCCTTATAAAAGTCATGGTGCTGTAGCTAGAAATAAGCTAGAATAATCACAGCTACCATAACAGTTCATATTGAAGTCAATATTTTTAGACTTCCAATTTATAAAGTAAGGTTTCTCAGTATTCATTTTTTCTAGCTAGCAACTAACCCACTACTGCCACGAGTAAGTCTTGGCATGATAAAAGCCATACTGGTATCTTTTTTGGATTGTGCTAAACACTTCTCCATGTACACATTGAAAGGTAAAAGAAATGGTAAGTCATAAATGAATGAAGAATAAAAAAATTGCTTTATCTCAGACAGTCAGCACCTGTATATGTTATACAAGTTGTTAAGCCATATGTTAGCAGTTAAGTGTTGGACCTAGAATTAAGTGAATCCCTTCATGTGTGTTGTAGAAATGCCTTCCAGATCCTTTCAAATTCATCTCATCTATTCTCTAAACCATATATTATCTCCAGATATGCACAGTGGGTATTTCTGTAAAATCTGCAGTTCACTGTTTCTTGCTTAACTCGGTCATGTCTGTGGGTGCCTGAACAAGGTTTATTTTTTTGGCTGTCACAGAATAACTCCTTCAGCATCTCAAGAATGTGTTTAGAATTTGAATAATGTGTTAGTGCAAAACTATTAACAATGTGGGTCTGTCATTGAGTAAGATACTTCTTCATATAAGGGAGCTTCCAGGTAGATTTGTCTGAAATTTACTTTTTTGGTCCCTCTGAAACTTTTAGTGATTTTAGTGCTTTTGAAAAATAAATGTGTAAGAAATCTTGGCTACTTGCGTCTTAAAATTTTATCATCTGTGTCTAGGATGTGCAATCTTACATCAGCAAATCTCTTTGACTTTCCATTGAAGAGTTTATGTGAGAATCTATTGTATTAATATGGGGATAATATAACTGTTTTCTAGTGTTTTTGTTTTTTTTTTTTTTATATCCTTAATTCTACTAACTGAAATGCATATACCTTACAGCTAATTTAGACTGAGAAATAGACTTCAGTTATTTATGTGTGGTCAAATATCAGGGCTTTTGTGCTTTGACATTTTGTTCAGAATTAGCTGTCTGAAGTCTTGCTCCCCTGGGTTATTTGATTGTGTCTTCTTCTCTAGCCAGCTCAGTCTTTCTTGAACGAGATGTTCTGATTCCATTCTCTTGTTTTTGATGGGAATCTCACACTATTACAACCTTGAGCTGTTATCTCTTTTCACTCTGTAGTTTTTTCCATTAGATCTGCTCTTAAACTGTTTTCTTATTTACATTTGCGCAAAATGTGAATAACTAAATTCAAATGTGTGTAAATATCACATCCAAAATGTACACTTAGGAAGTTCTCATCAATGACTCTTACCTAACGAGAAACATCTAGCATGGTATTCAATTTACCATCACTTGATGATTAAGATTCAGTTTGTCAGGACTTTGAGGGCGCTACCAGGCCTTACTGCCCCAGCCCAGCCTCCACTGGTGCTCCCCCAACCTGCCCATGGCCCAGGACCCCATGTCACCCCGCTAGGGCCATCAGCCCCTGTCCCAGTGATGCCCCAGCAGGGCCGGTCTCCAGCTCCACACAGCCCTACCCTGCGCAGCCATAGGCCCCACTGAACCAAGCCCACCTGCAGGCATAGGTTTCCTATAGGTCCCATCTTATGTCTGTCAGCCCCAGGCAGATGTTTTGAATATCTTAAAGTATTTCATATGGTGTTAGACTCCCATGTTTAGGAAATGGAAATAAGCTCCTGATCAATACAGTCATGAGTCCAGAAGGATATTCAGATAACAAAAATTTCAGATCATGAAAGTCTATCATAGGGTATGATAAATATGCCTGAATTCTGCCCACTGTACTTATTAGATTTTCACTGAGTATAATAGAAACATAGTCACCTACATTTAAGTGAGCTGAAACCCTCTCCTGAACTTAAGAAGGGCTGGATTCAATTATTAAATATTGCTATCTGATATGGCATTAAGGCACACAGGCTGTTTGCAGGCACAAAGCTTTTTGGAGAAGCACTGGAGAGCTATTGAAGGTAGAGGGAATCAAAACTAGACCAGTCTTCTCCAAGCTGCCCTTTTTGAAGCAGTGTGTGGGATGAAGTTTCTCCAGAATGTGCCCTACCTGGAGACAGGAGAGTCATTGGAGCATCCCAGAACAGACCAAGGGACTGATCCAGCTTTTAAATGCTATGTGGATCTGATCAGCATTCCAGGCTTGAGCATGTTTTATTTAGCAGAAGAGACAGACCCTTGGATTACCCAAAACTGAAGTTACCAGCCTAAGCCATTTAAACCTAATTTTTTTTCCTGTGTTTTTCTTCTTTTTTCTTATGTGGAAAGACTCAAGATTCTGCACAAGACCATAACATAGCAAAGCCAGGTCAAAGGTACCCCTAGTTCTTGAAAAGTAAAGACAATGAACAGACACTCACTGTTCACCTTCTTTGTGCCATCCATGACTTCACAGATTTCATTACCACCATCATCATCATCATCATCTCTCTCTCTCTCTCTGCTTTTCACTTTTCCAGTCTAAAGATTCTTAGTTCCAAATTCCTCCAAATTCTTCTTTGATGATCCCTTTGCTCCTATTTAAACATTTCTCTATTTTATTACATCCTTTTTGAAACAGAAGGACAAGAGCTTTACGAAGTATTAAAGATCCACACGCAGCATGAATTTGTAATGGCATTTTTTTTCTTTGTTATCTGTCGTCTTTCCTAGAAACTCCTAAAATTCAGTTGAATTTTTGATTCACTGAACACTAGGCTGATCTTTTCAGAGAACCACATGTTGTACTTTTGGGATCTTGTCCCTGAATAGCAGTAGTAAGCTCAGAGCCCATCATTGTATAAGGATTTTTTTTTTTTTTGCGTATAGCTATCATCACTAAAAAAATATCTATGATGAATTTCAGTGTTAATATGTGAATTCAACCAGGCTGTTACATGAAACCAAAGTTAAGCACATATGCAAATGTTCTGAACTGGAACAAAGTTCTCAGAGGCATCCTTTTTCCATAAGGACAAAAAAGGACACTAAAAACTTTTCTCTGTAGATGCTGTATGTACCATCTAAATCCTTAAAAAAAAAAAAAAAAAAAAAAAAAAAAGAAAAAAAGGGGGGGGGGGGGACAGACGGACATCCAAAACCCTCCAAAACCCAGAAATGGCAACATATACTACAAAACCACAAGAGTCTGAGAGAGCGGCAAAACCACTTTCACCAAGGAATTGATTCATATCTTTTTCATTATTCAGTTAATTGCACTGAAAAAATAAAATGTTTTCTTAGAATTGAATCATAATCAAGTATAAGATAACTTCCTATTTTTTCAGTACCAAGTCACAGGGAATTCTAATCTTAGAAATACATGAATGACATTCAATATCAGCTAAGATTTTTTTTTTCCTCTTTTAGTTTTGCCTAATTAAATCTGGGTGATATGACAAAGCAATTTCCCCAAGGGCTATCTGTTATCACTTTTTTATCAGCATGATTTCATTGTACAGTGCAACTTGTCTTCAGAGAGAAAACAAGGCAATGCTAGGTAATGACCCCAAATCTATCCAAACCACCAACCTATTCCAGGGAAGGGAGAAAAAAACAAATTAAAATTCTTAGCTGGTATAAATCTAGCAACCTATACAGAGTTATCTGTACTGATGTTAATGGACCATGATGACTTATACTGGCTAAAAAGCTAAGTTTCTTTTCCATAATGGTTCTGCAGATAGTTAGTATGAAATGCTATTTTGAACTCAAGTATTTATACAAACACCAGTCATAATTATCTATATTATATAATTATCCTTAAAAGTAGCTAGTAAAGGAATTTCCTCTAAACAGTATTGCTCATTTGATTTTTGAAGAACTTGCCAACAACAGGGTTTTGTTCTCCTGGCCTTTAAAGATTTTGGTATCCTAGACTGAGTTTAATTTCAGTCATTCTGATGTAAATCAGGAATAATTGCATCAAGTCACTGGAACTACAGGACCACTGTACAATTCTATATAATATTTAATAGTATATCTGGAGAAATCTGTTTGACTTAAGGATGACATTTAATATGTATTAATGAATAGATTAACCAAAAGTGGTAGCATGAAGTATTTCAAAGTGCATGTTCCTATTTTTCAGCGAAATATGTGTAAATCCTGTGGTGTGATGTCTAGAAAGTATGGGCCTGGCTTGGGGAGGGGAGGCTTGCCAATGATGTCTTTGAATGCAAAGATGAATAGTCCCTCCTTATACTCCAGATGCAATGACTCCCTTAAGTGAGGAAGGAAAGAATCAAGGCAGGGAGAATGTGGTTCTGCTCCAGCAACCACTTTTGGTCTGAATCAGAATATGGCACTGAACCAGGAACTGAACCAGTTCCTTTAATTGCTTGATATGTAAGCTGTAATTCCCAATGAATTTTTCTGTGCTAACATGACTTTGTACTCATGTTGGTAATTTCCTGGGTGTCTAGGTGGAAGCTTGAGTTATTCAAATGTTTTTAGAAGGAGTGCTCAGAAACTGACCCTGGCCAGCTTGGCTGTCAGTCAGCATTTGGCAGAACAGTTACTTGTGCTTGTCTTCAAAGGGAATTAGTCCTTCTGTGGAGTATTTTAGATGGAAATGGATATTTGGTCAATACAGACCAAAGTTAATTGCCTCTATGTGTTAAATATTAAAAAACACCTACTGGCTACATGCACATGGGGACTTGCATGAAAATTGAGCTTCTAACTATCTCTACATGTTTTCTTAATCCCAAACTGCTAACTCCTGCATCCCAACCCCTATTAGCTGCTGACTGACTCTGAAAATGTTTATTTTTACAGAACAGAATCTTTAATATCAGAATCTCAGTGTGCCAGAAACATTTTACTTCTAGTACTGAAGAATAGGTCTGCCTCTACTGTAATATCTACAGCTTGCTCCTTTGCATATCTTATCTGCCAAGTCAGATTTGTCCTGTGTTCGCGGATGCTAATAAAACAGGCTTTTGATGAGAGACAGTGAAAAAAGCCAAGTGGAGACTCCAGTGATAGGAACAACTACAGAAGCATCCAACACAGTCTTTTTCACATTCAGATTTGTGCTTTGTTCTGGGCCACTGGGCTGTTTGGTACAAAATGTGCCACAGCTAAAGGAATACTTGGACTTAAAATTGCAGAGCCTGGAGTCTAGTTTCCTGTTTGGGCTATGGTTGGTTGAACCTACTTTGTCCAGTAGAGCACCCTGTTACGTCATAATATATTCTGTTATAAATTTATTGTGATTCATCTTGGCAAGGTTATTTTACTTTTCATGAAGCATTTTCCTGAAACAATTAGAGTGTGATTTCAGGTTCAAGTCCTTTTTTTTATGGTAGATTATATATTTAATCAAACATCCCCCCAGTTCCTTCTTCTTCCCCCAGCTTTTATTGCTGAGCATTACATCATATGGCATGGAATATCCCTTTGGTCAGTTGGGGTCAGCTATCCCAGCTGTGTCCCCTCCCAACTTCTTGTGCACCCCCAGCCTACTTGCTGGCGGGGTGGTGTGAGAAGCAGAAAAGGCCTTGACTCTGTGTAAGCACTGCTCGGCAATAACTAAAACATCAGCGGGTTATCAACACTGTTTTCAGCACAAATCCAAACCATAGCCCCATACTAGCTACTATAAAGAAAATTAAGTCTATCCCAGCCAAAACCAGCACATTATATTAAAAAAAGTTGAGAATGAATTAATGGGCTCATTCTAACCAGATATTGCATTTACAAAACTAGAATGGGAAAAAGCATGCATGTAGAAGCAGATGACTCTGCAGGACAGAAGCTGTGAATGACAGCTGAGGTGATATAGAATAAAAAAGATTTGAACTAAAGGCTCCTGTAAGAAGTAAAAAATGTTATTTAATGCAGCAGAACAGAATATTCAGCAGATAAACTTGCTGGACAGTTACGGGACACAGTCTCAATAACAGACATTTGAACAATTCTGTGAAAAAGGTGAATGTCAAGAAGGCTACAAGGGAAAAAGAAAGAACAACAAGAAATTAAAGGAGATTAGACAAAAAAACCCCAGTATATTTAACAGATGTTTTAAAGCAGAATCAATTGAATATAATCTCGGTATGTGGGAATTAATTAAAATTGTGTTCTGTTTAATTCCTTAAATGTTTGATGTTTCATGGTGAGCCACAACAACTGTAATATATTAATGACAAAGTCAGTTGTTCAAATTAAAAGTTAATTTAAGTTCATTAAGATTGTACTTTTAAAAAGACGCCTATAATTATTTTAATAAGATGATACGGGGGGAAATCTATTTCAGTATCTTAGCTATATTCAAACTCAAATGAAGTCAACAACTGCAGGCTTAGCATGAAATATTATATAGTTCAACATGTTAATTTAATTATAATTGCTATTGCTAAACAAAAGGTTAATTATAGAGCAGGAGAATAATGTGGAAAAGTACACCAAAGCTTTGTAAACAGATCTGTACTTAAATATTGCAAAGCGTAAGGAACACGTAGATGAAATATCAGAGAGTCATACAGAAATTAAAGCACACTTTAAAATAATCCTATTTGCTTTTTATAGTCTGTGTCTGAGAGTAATAAAATTCCATGCCATAGCAGAATTCATCTATTTTCAACAGAAGTAATACATAGCAGACAACTTTCTGATCAGAGCCATTCTGGCCAGCTTCATAAGCAATGTTCTATGCTCTTTGCCTTCTAAATGCAATTGAATGGTCCTTACTTTCCTCCTGAATTCCCTCATCAATCCTGTACAACATCTGCCAATGCACTCTTCCATTTCAACCATTCTCATATGAAGTCGGTGGCACAATAAACAGACTGCACTTCTTGACTTCTGGGTACTTAGCCATAAGAATAACGGAATTACTTTACTCTTTTAGACCAAATGTTTAGTTTGTCTAGATCTCCAGCACAGACCAGCAACAGATGCTTAGGGAAGCATATAACAATACGGTATTTACTGTTAAATGCTAATTTCATCACAATTCTGCACTCTTATTTAGAATATTACCTTAATGAGTGGAATATGGAAAAGGAGTGAGAGCTTCTGCTTTACTTTCTATTGTCCATGCAAATTCATAATGTTGGTGGGTTTTTTTCAGTGAACCACATTCTGCTTTCAGGTATGCATACGCGACTTCTTTTTACTGCAATGGAAATTGTCCGTCTGCATCTTCAAGGTGATTTTGTCGCATCGATTTTTCTTGATATTTTGTGTAAGCCTACTAAAAAAAGCAATAAATATAAACTTAAAGTGAGAAAACTTGTGAATTTATTGACAGTATGAAGCTTAGAACTATTCAAAACAATTTTCCATGTTAGCAATTATTTTTGAAAAAGAGTGCTCTTTGAATGCTATTTGACTAGCTGCATTTATTTTGGGGAAATGGAAGCCTTTTAAAGCTTTTAAGTCGTGTTTTTAAGATGACTGTTAAAGAAGTTGTCTTAAAGCAAGGTACAACATTCTAGCAATAACTTTGTCAGTTACAATGAAATACTTCCAAGATGATTACTGAAAAGTAAATTTCCTTTTGAGAGCATCAGTTAATTCAAATCAATGAGGTTTTGTTTGTTTGTTTGTTTGTTTGTTTTTAAATAATAAATGAGCCTAAAACTTGTCAGTATGTTTTAAACACAGAGATATAAAGTATTTTGGAAATACTTGGTGTTATTCATGGCTCCATGGTAGAGCAAGTTTTATTTTTTATTCCTTAAAATTTTCTTCTATATTGATTAATTTATTTGGAAATATATACACTTAAATTGGAATACATAATGTACATGAGATTCTTAATGAAAGACATTACATAATCAAGTATTAATTGTGCTTAATTTTCCCTCAGACATTCTGCAGCAGTGAGATTTTTTTCTTCTTTCTGTATAGACTGAGGCCACAGAAAGGAGGACTAGATAAAGTTACATGAAACAGCTTCATTTTTTTCTGTGAAATTTCCTATTGTGTCTTCCTATTATTTCCATTTGTTCTGGACGACAATAGTTTCTCTACAGAGATGAACAAAAGGAGAAGAAAACCATGGAATTAAATCTGGGTATTGGAGCGAAACCCTTAAGAGACTGTGTGGTACGGTCTGGACAGAAAGCCTGGGTAGAATGAGTGTAGAACAAAACCTAAGTGAGGAGAAACATCCTGTATAGGCATTAGAAAGGAAAAAAATGGGAAGAAAACAGATTAACTAGGGAGAGTCAATTTTACAGAGAAGGAAGGCAAAGGTAGAAAAGGGATGGATGTAGACCACCATCAAGTTAAGAGTTCACCTCTTTTTACCCCTTGCTGGTTTTCACTGTACTACGGTATGTTTATTTGTGTGGTTTTGGTGCTCTGTATTAGCTTCTCCTCAGTATTCTGTAGGATTCTGAAATCCAAGAGATTACAAGAGGAAGGATTTCTTGCTGTCATTTGAATAGCCAGGGAATACTTTAATTTCTTACAGTAATGCTTCTAGCTCCCTTTGTCCTTATTCTTACAGACTTACATATTCTGAAAGCTCACAAGGAGGTGAGAATTTCTAATTATGCACATATATCCCTCACGACTCATTATTTTCTATTGATTTTGACAACATCTTAATTTTCCCTAGGTAATGTCATCACCACTCTTCCACTTGTATTAAATACTGCTGAACTTCAAATTTAACTTAAATTTAATTTGAATTTTAAACATGATTCTTTGCTATTATTGAAAAGTTTTGTTATTGTTATTATCGGAAGTTATAGGAGAAGATAGGAAAGAGCATAACACTTTAATTCAGAAGTGGTACACCATGGACCTGTGTTGCCCATGGAATTTACACTGGTTTCTTGTAGATGATTTTAAAACCAGTTTAGTTACATTGATGGAAACCATACTATGGACACCCTCCATTTTAATTAAGAATGTGTTTTCTGCATTTAATCCAAATGGAATGAAAATAAACCTTTCTATTTCATAAGTGCCTGCTTGGACAGTTGTTACAGTTATTTATAGTAAGACTATTTATCTACAATAGGACTATTTATTCCACTGTACTTATGCCAGTCTTAAGCCTGATATCCACCTATTTTTCTCAACTGCCTTTCAAATTTTTCTAGTCTTCTCCATTGGTTTCCATTTGAATTTTTCCAAATATTTCAAACACATTAATTATGTTTCACAGCATCCCTTTGAGATACATAAAGACTACATAGAAATAATGTAGTTGATTACTGAAATTCAGCCTACAGTAATTCAGCCTGCAGCTGACTAAATAAGGTATGCAAGATAATTATTTAACAATTCAGGGAAGGAACTGAAACACAGTTATATTGAATAGAACGCCCAGAGGGTTTTTAGGCATATAGGTTGCAATTTAGTGAATTAGAATTCAATTAGCACATTGCCATTACTATAAAAAATGTTACAGAATCTATGACAGTCACCTGGTATAATACTTATTGACTGAGCTTAAGCTGCCCGAAACTTGGATGAATCCTGCCAGCTGTTATTAGCAATGTTCCTATGGAACTTTTTATAAGATCTCATTCTGCCAATGGATGTAATCCTGTGTCTGGTGCCATTTCACTCATCCTTGCTTATCTGCTTGCCCAGAAAGGCTTTGCACTACCTTAGGTCAGGCAATATACCTGCCAGTGTTATGTGGATATCTTGGATACCTTAGACGTCTGAGATTAATCTAGATGCTTATGTTTATGCAGGTGGAACAAGCACTAAGGGTTTCAGATCAACTTCAGATTGTAGATGGATTCAGCTCCAAATTAGGACACCAAATTAAGACGACTGTACACAAGCATTTATATCCGATTACATGTCTGAGGTCTTATAGTCATTGGAAGTCAAGGACTTAATTCACTTGCCCAAACATAAACATCCAATACCCTTTGACGTGCCCCAGGATGTTCTCCTAACTGTTCTCTAACCATATCTTCAGAACAACACAGGTCTTCTGTTGGTCCCATGTTACATCTGCCAGCCATATGTATGTGTCTTTCATTTCCCAGAGTATATGAATAAGCACTAAATACTTGGTGTGAATGGAAGTAAATCAAGTCCCTAGCCAACCTGGTGAATGAAATCTAAAGATGTATTTAGCTGTCTATATATGGGTACCCAATTTTAGATGTCTATAATCTGGAACTGAATTGTATCCACAAAGTCTAAAGGAATTGAATTTACCAATATCAAGAATTTTGCTTTTGCATCTCATCTGGAAGAGTGCATATCCTCTCTCCCACTCATTACTCATTGTATTTTTTAACTTTGTGAAAGTCATTGTTGCCCAATTTGATGTAATAATAACAGAAGGGAATACTTGGTCAGCTTGTTTGTTAGCCATTTAGTGTTAAATTAATTTGATTTTCTAAGAGAAAAAGGAAATTGGATATGACTTGAGGCAACTCTGACTTTAACTACCAGAAACTGACCAGTTCAGTGTGGCCCATCCACTCGCTGTACAGGGCTAACACAGTCTAGAAGAGATTAATCATATCTGTGTTACACAGCATTTGGTCCTGGGTCTTGTTTGGGCCCTTATGGCCTTAGGTCATAGTTATTAATGTGTGTGTTCATGATTTTTCTCCATTAAAAGTGCTTGAAATAATGTAAAATTATCTTTTGGTCTATCAGAATTCTGTTTTTATAATATAAAACTGAAGGTATGCATTGCATTTGCAGAAGTGTGGCATGAGGGATAGGTGTGGACATTTCAGGATACAAAGTCTTCTGCACTGTTGTAGGATGCTGTGAGATGAAGGGATGCAGATCTGCCGTAGTTTTTGTCCACAACCATTCCTATTCTTGAGAATGGTCTCTGGAGTGCATTCTCCTTTCAACTGTGTTTTGTTTCCACCCTAGAAGGAACAATTTAGGTCATTCTGGAAGAGAGGGTGGCAGTGAGTCAATTCTTAGCATAGAGAATTGTGGGAGGAGGATCCAAGGAATAAGAATTTTGAATTAACCAGAAAGTGAAGTTATTTGACAGCATAGACATGACTGAAGACAATCTTTGTTTAATGCATAAGAGTGATTTAAAAAAAAGAAAAAGGTTGGGATGAAAAGGTAATGGACTGGAGAATTAGGGGTAAAGTTAAAATAATACACATTTATTTTCAATTAATTTATTAATTGAATTAATACTACCCCACATGAAAGATGATAGTTTTTTCAGTTCTAGTTAAAAAAGATTAGAATGAAAATTGAAACTTTCACTGTACAGTTATCTTTGGCAACAGAGAGGAATGTGTTTCTCCTTGTTCTTTCTGGGCCACCACCTCTCATAGAGTTTATTAGGTAGATGATTTAAAAAGCTAGAGATGGGAACCATTAGGGGCATGGTAAGATTGTTATATCAAATAATTGGAAAAGCCTCAGGGGGACTTCTCTTCTTTCTTGCTGAGATCAGTGTTTGTCTATTTGTGCAATAAAATGAATAATTAAATATTTAAATCAGCATTGGCTTTAAGGACCCAATGATTAAAAAAAAAAGACATATTTCCCTCACCCTTAATATCCTATGAATTAGAAAGGCTTTTACGTCTTTGTGTCTTGTTTCTATTTTCATTTCTACAGGTGTTAACCAGCTTTGACCTCACCGACGTTAAGGAAGTTTGTATAGCATGAAGATACCAGATACCAGATACAGTAAGACAGTAGCCAATCGAAAAAGAAAGAAAGTTGGCTGCTTTGCACTGATTGCAAAGATAGAAAAAAGACATCTTGCCTGTGGCAATAACACTTACTGGTGCTTGCTCTTATATTTACAATTATAACTGTGGATAGATCCTCTCTACATGGTCTATAATGTCTGGAACAATACCCAGGCATAGTAACGTAATATGTGTACATATCACTATAAATACTACACCTAATGGCATTTAAGAAATTTTTATTCCAGAAGATCAAAGAAGGTTTTAATGATGTTATATGAATGTTAAGTATCACTTCTTTCAGGTTATGAGAATCGTGATTCTAATAGTATGTTTTGATAAACATGATCGAAAAGTGAAATTCTATGCAAGGACAATAACCTTTTTCTTTCATGCAATTGAGAAGTAAATATCAAAATTCTTTGGTTTTACCACTAACAATTCTATTATCAGTGCAATTTTCATGTAAAAGTAATTGTGTTGACCAACCTTTAGCCCATCTAAATTCAGGCATTTAAATGATGTACCTAAGTTAACATTCTAGTTAAGCTGTATGTTTTTCCTACATAGTGTATTGGGTTTGTGTGGCAAGGTTTCGGCAGCGGGGATGCTGCAGGGGTGGCTTCTGTGAAAAGATGCCAGAAGCTGCCCCCATGTCTGATACAGCCAATGCCAGCTGGCTCCAAAATGGACCCACCGCTGGCCAAAGCTGAGACCATCAGCAACTGTGGTAGCGCCTCTGTGATAACATATTTAAGAAGGGGAAAAACCTGCTGCACAACAGCAGCTGGAAGAGAGAGAGAGGAGTGAGAATATGTGAGAGAAAGCCCTGCAGACACCAAGGTCAGTGAAGAAGGAGGGGGAAGAGGTGCTCCAGGTGCCAGAGCAGAGATTCCCCTGCAGCCTGCGGTGAAGACCATGGTGAGGCAGGCTGTTCCCCTGGAGTCCATGGAGGTTAACAGTGGAGCAGATAGCCACCTGCAGCCCGTGGAAGACTCCACGCTAGAGCAGGTGGATGCACCTGAAGGAGGCTGTGACCCCGTGGAGAGCCCACGCTGGAGCAGGCTCCTGGCAGGACCTGCGACCCCATGGAGAGAGGAGCCCACGCTGGAGCAGGTTTGCTGTCAGGACTTGTGACCCCATGGGGGACCCACGCTGGAGCAGTCTGTTCCTGAACGACTGCACCCTGTGGAAGGGACCCATGCTGGAGCAGTTCGTGAAGAACTACAGTCCGTAGGAAGGACCCACATTGGAAAAGCTTGTGGAGGACTGTCTCCTGTGGGAGGTAC
>NW_008825558.1:412510-423260 GCF_000699105.1 Pygoscelis adeliae
TTTCTCTCCCCTGTCCACTTGAAGAGGGGGAGTGGTAGAGTGGCTTAGTGGGTACCTGGCATCCAGCCAAGGCCAACCCACCACATATAGTCAGCAGAAAAAGGCACAGACACTCATAGGCTCTTCAGATTTAAATGAGCAGGACTGATATTAGTTCTCCCTCCCTGTCTCCCCCTCCACTGGCTATAAAGGTGGGTCTAAACTCAGTAACTTTATAGCCTTAATCTAGGGACCCCCCCCGGTCCCTAAAGTTTTGTGGGATTCATGCAGATCAAAAGCTGAATAATAAGAAAGCCTACTGATAACAATAAAGAATTTGAAAATGGGAAAAATGATCTTTTGGTATTCATGAAGCAGAGCAATCCTGAAAAAAAGACAATGAGGATTTAGTGAAGACAAAGAATGGAATTATATATTGATTAACATGGACCATGACATGGAGACTCGTTCATTTTAAAGAAATACAGCAAAAATATATCTGTGTATCAGGGGAAAAAATATAGTGGATATGTAAAGGCTAACTTAAGTTTTGATTTTTTCTTTTGCATTTACTAATCACTTCTGGCTAGGAAATGTTAATTCTGAAAAAAATTTTTTTTTCCAACAATATAGTGAATCTGTAGCTCCAGAGGAAGGAAAAAAAGAGATAGGATCTTGAAAGTAAACATGTTACTCAGTAATAAAAAAAAAAAAAGGTTCTTGCAGTTCCTGCAGGAAAAAAAGTGAGATAAAATGTATATAAAAAATACTAATCAGAAAATGAGGGACATAATGTGTACAATAGGATGATAATCTAGAATGCCTTAGAAAAGAATGTGAAAAGAGCAGAATAGCCCACCTGAGAAAAAAAGGCAAAAGACAGCACTAAAATCAGCTAGATGTATGTACTGATTAAGACGCTAGAAAGGATGTCCTGTACAATACTGTCATATGATCAAAACTGGAAAAGCAAGAGATAAGAACTAATACTTACGTGCACTAAGCTTCAATATTGATTTCAAACTTGCAGAACATCTAAGGCCACAATTGTTTTGGGAGGATGACAAGGGTAGAATCAATCAGAAAGTACTTTTTACTGAAGAGTGTGGCTGATTTGATTGTTGCTTCCCTCATTATTCTGTACAGAAGGAAAGAGAATAGGAAACTTATGAAACACAGGCTTCTTTGACACTTTAGGGACCTAGGGAGTAGCTGTATCTATAAAGCATCAACTGATTATGGCCTCTGCTAACTTTAACATTTTAGGTCCTGATACTGTGCATATACTGAAATCTACTGAAGGTAGTAGGCTTCCACACATGAAGGACTGAGGTTATCAGAATTTTAATCCTGTGTTACACACAGATTATAATTATAATTGATATATTTTTGCTGTATTTCTTTAAAATGAACGAGTCTCCATGTCATGGTCCATGTTAATCAATATAATTATAATCCCAATGTTATAACCCCAATACTGACATCTTTGCCAAAGTGATATTTGGAACAGGATTTATTAATGTCTCCTGTAGAAGCCCTATATCATATTTGCACTATTTCATACAGCAAGAAGTGTACTACTTCTTGCTATGTACTTGGATACTGTGCTTCCATCATAGCATATCCTAATTCCCTGTGACGCCTCTGTTGTCTTCATTCAGAGGTTTAAAGGAAAGCTGGAAGCATTATGTTTACCTAATCTAACCTTCTAAAGATGAGATTTAACATAGAAATTGACCTACAAGGTCAACTAAGAATGATCATGATCACGTTTGCAAAATGGAAAACTGTTGGATTGCGAACATTGTCAATAAACACTTCAAAAAGAGTTCTTATTCAGGTGCTCTAAGTAAAATAAATGTGCAAAAAGATAATATTGGAGAAAAAACACTAGGAACATGTTATTATCTCTGTCTCTAGTCCTGGTGAATGTATTCTGGCTGCACATGTGAAAAATACTGGAAATATATGTGGATTCAGAAAAGAACTATAAGAAGTTCTAGACACAAGAAAACCTGCTTCATATAGACAGTCAGTAAAACAATCTGTTTAATTTATCCAAATGAGGATAAAAAAGTAATTTGATGACAAATACTTGTGAAGTAGCTGAAACCAGTAAGTGAATGACAATCTATGGTGTAACATATTTATTTTAATCAGCAACTTTGATATACATTTGTTAACAGGCTGAAGAAAATACTGTAACTACGATGGTTATAACTTCCTTCATTGGATGACCTGGGGAGCCAGCACCAGATTGTCTAATCCACTCATGATTGATAAAATAGTTTGATAACTTTCTGAAAATATTTCTTATTTTAAACTGGTAAAGGAAGTTGACAGTCTAGTTTTTCATGAGTGCATTCTATGATTTTAGCTTGTATATCCGTATCTGAGCTCCTAAGTTAGTGATCTGATTTTCATAGTACTGCAACATAATTAGAATCTCTAGTGAGTTTGGAAAGTGGAAAGTTTACCTAGAGGCCTTAAATAACTTTTTAAAAGCTTAAATGCAAGCATCCAATTTAGAATCATAGTGAGAAATTATTATGTATGCTGTGTATTACTCTTTCAACCTATCGAACCTCTACCTCTCAAAAATGAATACAAAACCCAGTAACTTATTTGTTTATTGAGCTACTGCTCCACAGAAGCCAAGCATGTTCAAATAATGACTATTAATTAAACTACAGCACTTCTAGGGATGCACGGGAAGATGCAGAAGCGTGACTGCGCATATCCGAAGAGAAAGTTTTGGTATGTATCAACTTTCTGTTGGCCTGAGGAAGGAGGTGAGTCACCCGCATGGATGGATCTGAGGTTTGGCTTAGAGTGAGTGATTAGGGATATAGATGAAAATTACACATTTGTAGCTTGTGGTAGACATGGAAAGAATATTTAAGCATGTTTTTATTCTTCACGTGAAAATACTTTTATTTTATGCATGTCTTTTCCTACTGAACCCAAACTAAATTTGACAGTTACTGTCAGTATTCATGCAGCTTTTCTATAGTAGCATATCTAGGCATATTAGCAGAAAGCATGTTTTGAGGCAGTTTTGATATGATGACTTTCCAGGCATTTATCCTTTTTAAATACAAACATAAAAATTCTGCATGTATTTAGCTCTGTTTTGTAGGTTTATGCATCCTGTAATTAAAATCTGTAGTCTAAAATACAGATTACCCTCTGTCAGGATAATTATTATTCTGTCAGGTACCTTGTGTGCTGGCTGCTTGCTGGGGTGCCGGGAGCAGTGGGCGGTCCCCATGGGGTGTCAGGGAAGAACCTGGCAGCCTGTTCCTGCCCCAGCCAGGAACAGGACAGCCAGGGGACACCGGGATAGCCCCAGCCCCGGGCTTTGGTCACCTCCCTGGGGACAGGGCCAGGCTAAGGCTGGGCTGCGACATGAGCCGTGGCTGGCTGGGCAGGGCAGGGCTTTGGGGAGCTGGAGACTGGCCCTGCTGTGGTGTCACTGGGACAGGGGCTGACACACAAAGAGCAGTGTGTAAAAGCACTGCTGTTTCCACATGTTGGCAAGTGTTTTAGGAGGACATGCTGCCTCTTGTAAAAAGGAGCTTATTTGTACCTGTTATCATTTTCATGTACTTAGACTCAACAGAATGTTTTAATGCAATAAATTGGTCAATAAATATATAAAAGTTTATTATTTTTAAATTGGTGTGTCTGGTCTTTTAAAACCATAGTGCCAAGACTTCAAAGAATGATAAGTTATGCAGCATGCAGTACACGGTGATGGATATGCATAAGTACTGTGATGACTGCTCATAGTATGCTACTTGTTTTGCTGGTTCCAAATTTTGACCTATAACAGTAGTCGTGCACAAACATTTATTATTTCAGACAAGGCATCTTTTTTCTCCAACTAAATCTGTCCTTCTGGGTTTAAGAAAGCCTGCCCTCTTAAAATAGTCTTAGAGAATGTTTCTTTACTCTTTAAAATACCTTTAAAATTCTCCAAAAGCATCAGAGAAGATGATGGAGGTTTAAATCTTACTTAAAAATAGAAAAAATCTATTTGAAATACGGAAATCCTTCTCTATTTTTCTAATGAATGCCAATATGCATTCCAAGTCACTGTGATTTTGAACACCTCTCTCCATCAATTAGAGGGACAGAGAAAATCCTTGTCAAACATATTCTTCAGTACTTTACAGCAATGAGTAAAATAAACCATTCTGGTAATATCTCAATATGCTTTAAATCCTGGAGAAGCCACTATGAAACTGATTCTGTAGCAGGAGAATTCACTTTCATGTATCATAGAACCATAGAATCATAGAATGGTTTGGGTTGGAAGGGGCCTCTAAAGGTCATCTAGTTCAACCCTCCTGCCATGGGCAGGGACATCTTCAACTAGATCAGGTTGCTCAGAACCCCGTCCTACCTGACCTTGAATGTTTTCATAGATGGGGCATCCACCACCTCTCTGGGCAACCTGTTTCAGTGTAACACCACCCATATATGTATGTGCAGGAACAGGATGGATTTAGTTTGGAGTCAGATATATAAAAATATTTACATAAGCCTGGCTTATTAACAGCAAGGAAACTGTTACAGTGGCAGAAAACCTCTAGAAATAGTGGCAAAAGTGGCTTAGGTATGGAGTTAGAGGCCCATGCAGTATGGACATGGATTTGCCTCTAATAGATTTATGGAATGGTCACAGCTGGGAAAACATCTGGAAATAGCATATAATTCTCAGGAAACATGAGATATTTTGGTAGGTATAAGTAATTGAGGTGTGGATCTTTTAGACAAAAGGCACAATCTGGTGTCAATTTCTAAAATTTAAATATTTAGGACTATGTTATTTGGAGAAAAGGGCATCCTTATTCAATTCGATTGAATGATGAGAAGCATAATTGCATTAGTGTATGGTCTACGCTTTTCTGATTTTATTTGCCTGCCCCTGACTGCCAAAAAAGTAATTCTAACTAGGGAAAAAGGAAGACATGATGATTTATTTTTTCTCTTTTTACTGAAGAATTTAGAAGAGGTGTTTAAAAAAAAAAAGTAAAGTCCAGTTATTTTCACTTTGTTTCTTTATTACGATGAAGATATTTTTCCCCTTCTTTTTCTGGCTCTAGTAAAGCATCAGTGTGACTGTTTTTGCTACAGATCTGAGGGCTAAATATGTGTTGCATTTAAAATCAGATTATAAATCTTTTTCAAGAGCTGGAAAATAAATGACAACGTAGGGTTTACAACAGCTGCTGTGGCTGAATAAACTATGAATGTTATATTATCAGGCGAATATCTCTGCTGAGGCTTTAGGCACATCTCAAAGCTGTAGGATATTAAAAAATAATTTGGTTTTTATTAGCCATGGCATCCTACTGAATAAATTAAAAGTAACTTTTGATGGATGACGTATAAGAGTTTTTGCTGTGCTTTAAAATGCACCATGTATTTCTCTCAGATTGACAGGGTTAGTTGCTACCTGGTTATCACATATTTCAGGTTAGTATGCATCATTTGTCCTACTAAAAATTAGAACTTAATTCCTCATTAGAGAATACTGTTTCTGTTATGGGTTGGGTTTGTTTTTTTGGGTTTGTTTTTTTTTTTTTTCCCTGAAAGTGCAGGCACCTGTTTATCTGTTCATTTTTTGTAATTGTAATGCACAAATAATGGGGAGGCTTGTGCAAAAAGATTTGTTGAGTTGCTGAGAACACAGCAGATACTGATGATGCATTTTCCATGCTTATTGCAGAATGTGAGAATGGTAGTAAAGAATATAGGGAAAGTATGTTGTACTTTTATTTGCTGGGGAAGGTAAACTTCCACTACAAGGTGAAATATTTATACAAGGCAACTAAGTAAAAGTGATGTAAGGATTGGTTAGCTTTTCGCTATCTTTCCAAAGATGTACTCTACTGTTAATTATCTAAAGCAATAAAATTCAGTTGGAGGTACACATCCCAGAAATTAAAGAATAAAATATAAAAATCCACAGAAAAAAGGGAAATGCATCCTTGCTATAAAGCACAAATACATACCGCTTGCAGGTCTTTGGACCAACTCTCACCTCCCATCACTATAGTCTTAATATTCCTAATAGTATCTTCCTAAGGCCTCAAGTCATTGTAAGTATTGAATCATTTGCTTTAATATTTTACTTGGACTAGAAAAAAAAGATGGGTATGAGCAGCATCATGGACACACCTATGTGAATCCCTTAAACAACCAACAAATTTATTCTGGAAGAGAGACCTATGGATAAAATATGTGATCAGCCATGAACATTCTTTCAGTTCTCTTAGAAAGAGCAGCAGAAGTGTCACTCAAACACTCTTGGGATCCGCAAATGGATGAATATTGCATTTTTCGATACTCTACTAGATTAAGTACATTTGCTAACAGCCTTATGAGTTGCTGTGTAACTTGTGAGGCACAGGTGAGGGTCTGTGCATATTTTTATAAGTACTTTGTGACTCCTGCATAGTGTACATGTTTTTTCTCTATTTACTTGATAGGTCATACACCTTCTGTTTCTCAATTTTATACAGAGAGTACTTATTGAAATGTGGCATATTGCTGTTGTATATGCTGTTATATTTTCAATGAAACTGTAGCAGCCATAGTTTCAACAAAACAACACTAGATGTAAAGGCAATTTCTCTGTAGTGTATCATGCGATTTATGCAATTTCTGGATTACTAGGGCCCTAAAACTGTTTCTGTACAAACATGAGTTTCTTCAAGTCATGTATATATTGTCAAATCTTTTCCTATAGTGCACTACATAGCACAAGGAAGCACATACTTACTTTTTGATTCTGAAAGATATATATTTCTATGATTAATTGACAATGTATCTTTTCATAGTAAGTCTTTGCCAGATAACTAGGGTGGAAAAAACTAGCTAGCAGAATTTTTTCCCATGAATGTGCCCACAATTGCTCAGCTCTAAAAATAAGTGATATGTTTTGTTTTTTCTGTTATGATCTTCTCACTCATTTATTTCATGCTGTTACCAGTTGATGGCTCTTTCTTCTGGCAAAACAGTGTCCAGAATTTTGATTTTTAAACCCAGTTTTCAGACTCAATTTAATTTTTGAAGTAAAAATGTTAGTAGGTCTGCTCAAATCAGGAGAGTTCTTAGTGCTGGAGGAAATGAGAACAGTTCAATTGAATCTTTCAGTTTTTATCACAAGAACAGTTCAGCTGCATCTCTCATTCAGTTATTATCACATAAGAGATCTTCCGCTATCCAATTAAACCACTTGAGAATTAGTTATTTCTTCTATATTGCCCATATTGTGCAGTCCAACAGTCTGCAAGTTAGGTCCATGCAGTATCCATTCCTTGGAACATCTTGTGATAAGAGGAAGCCACTGTTCTCCTGACCCTTCAGAAGTATTTATCTGTTCCTGCATGTTGCTTGACCCAAATTAGATCTTCCTCCCTACGAAAATGTCACAATTTGAGTTTTTCACTTAGCTGAGATTTCCAGTTCTTTTCAATTTATTTTTTTACATGCTCAGCCAGAACTGTCCAGACAATGCTATGCTGCACTTTGTTACTGCCTTTCTCAAAGTAGAACTGTAGTAGCTTGTCCCTTTCTTACCATTTAACAGTCTTTCCTACTGGCCAGATGCTATCCGTGAGTCCCATGCAAAGTGAATTAGTCACAAGAGAACCTGACCTTTTCTGTCCTCACATGTTTGATCATGCCAGGTCAAGTAGTTCCACAGCATTTTGCCTCAGAATATTCCAAGTGGTTTGTCAGTGTGCTGCCAGGTTCTGTGTGTCCACAAAAACAAATATCGGTTTGAACTATGTCTAAGATTACCATCGGACTGAAAAACAAAGATGCATTTGTTGGCAACTAACAACTTCCTCTGGTTCAATGTGCTCTATGATCCTCTTGACAAGTAGCTATACTATCTTGACCTCTATTTAGAAGCTGAAGAAAATTATAAGTAACTGGCAAAGCATCCTTATCAGACTAAACTTCTTCCAGGTAGAAGCAGATTGAAATTGGGTATGAACACAAGCATTTTTACTGAAGAGTGGGAGAGTAGTCATGAAGTAATGAAAATATAGCAAATGCACAATATAATGTCTTACTTTCCAGAAAATTTGGCCATAACACTTTTAACCTCCATTCTATGTGATTGTGAAATTGCTGCATACCTGGCACCATCTCAGTATCATCTCTCCCTTCTTTGTCATGTTTCTGAAAGTTGCAGAGGAACCACTGAGATGTCCAAACTCCTCAGCCATTTGAGCGTACCTCTTCATAGTCAAATCACAGCTGCCCAGTTCTCCCTGGACCCCACTCCACTTATTGTCCACATGGCATAAATCTTAGCTCACTTCTGGCTGTGTTCTTGGCAAAAAAGCAAGTTCCCTCTAAAACAGAACCTGTGTGTGGTGATGCGATGTAAAATCATCACTCTGATGGGCTGTGCCATAGCCCTTACATTATTTGAACACTGGTTTGAAAACACACTTGATGTATGCAATCAAGAGCTATGCAGTGTGAACCTTTACATCATCTCTAAAAGGGGCTAGGCCTGAGAAATGTGGACATAAGCCACTTGGCACCACTTGGTCTAACAACCACCATCAGTCCATCAGATGGGTTCATTGCAGGTGTGCTCACACACAGTTCACAACAAAGTCATTGAAAGTAAAACAGGGAATAGGAAGACCAGAGAAACAAAGAGCCTGTCCAAGTCCTGCCTGATAGCTTGTCCCCTAAGCGTAAGGGATCTGCCTCAGACTGAGCCACTGACACAGTGTCAGGTGTCCATGTCTGGAGCCACTTCCTCCCTGTACCTTTTGTTTTAACTATTTATTTTTTTCTAAATTAGCTTTTCAGCTTAAGCCACCAATAGCATGACTAACTGTGTAGCCTCAGGCCAAGCTCTTGGGCTTTCTCCACTTATAAGGACAATTAGCAGCTGTCACCAGACTTCCTGTCACTTACCTTGGTCTCCTACCTCAAATGTGTTACATCAAGTGTGAAATCAGTAACAATTATATAACATTTTTCTATCGCTGTTTTGTTTCCAAAGGATTTGGAATTGGATTAACCCAGTCAGTTAAACGTCATGACAAATGTTAAAGTAAGAGTGAGAGAAAAAAGAGATCTGTAACAGTGAGAAGAGTAAGTTTTAAAAACAGCCTTCTAAACACAATGGTGGAAGGACAAAAAATGGGAAAGTTAACAGCTTTAAATATGAAGTACGTTATGTTATGGTACTGGACATATGACATACTGTCTGCAGGAAAATAACTCTGAATTAAGAATCTTGTAAATTCCTTTTAATTCTATACTCTTGTTTGATGTAGTTTTATAAAGACTTATCAAGAAATACCTCATCAAGAATTCATCTCCTTCTAGAGATTCTCATGTCCTCCCCATGTAGGCTCGTGCAAATATTCTGGATCCATAGTTTATTTTCCTTTATATATAACATTAATAATTATGCAGTCTCAATGATAGTGTCTGTTTGACAGATTGCCTATCCTGGGGAAAAATATGTAGGTTTTATGGAGCTACAGCACTGAGCCTCACTCTAGCTTCACATTTTATTCAACTTCGGCAATTCCTTGGATCTCAGTGGGTTTTCCTTCAGCAGAGTGATAGTTTCTCTGTTTCATAGATAGATAGTTTCTCTGTTTTCTGGCTCTGTATGTTAGGGAGTGTTTCGAAGATAGATAGTCTCTGTTTTCTGGCTCTGTATGTTAGGGAGTGTTTCGATTGTATAGAGCTCAATGATTGTGATGATGATACGGTCGAGTGTTTATGGGTAAGGATGAGGGGGAAGGCCAACGAGGCAGATATCCTGCTGGGAGTCTGTTATAGACCACCCAACCAGGATGAAGGGGTGGATGAAGCATTCTACAAGCGGCTGGCAGAGGTGTCTCGATCGCTAGCCCTTGTTCTCATGGGGGACTTCAGCTTCCCTGACGTCTGCTGGAAATACAACACGGCAGAGAGGAAACAGTCTAGGAGGTTCCTGGAGTGTGTGGAAGACAACTTCCTGACACAGCTGGTAAGTGAGCCTACCAGGGGAGGTGCCTCACTCGACCTCCTGTTTACAAACAGACTAGAGGGCGGACTTTGGCCTGTTCAGGACGCTGGTTGAGAGAGTCCCTTGGGAGACCATACTGAAGGGCAAAGGGGTCCAGGAAGGCTGGACGATCTTCAAGAAGGAAGTCTTAAAGGCGCAGGAGCAGGCTGTCCCTGTACGCCGCAAGAAGAACGGGCGGAGAAGACGACCGGCCTGACTGAACGGGGAGCTTTTGCTGGGACTCAGGAAAAAAAGGAGAGTTTATCGCTTGTGGAAGAAGGGGCAGGCGACTCAAGAAGAGTACAGGGATCTCGTTAGGTCGTGCAGAGAGGAAATGAGAAAGGCAAAAGCCCAGCTAGAACGCAACCTGGCCGCTGTCGTTAAAGACAACAAAAAAAGTTTTTACAAATACATTAATGACAAGAAGAGAGCCAGGGAGAATCTCCATCCTTTATTGGATGCGGGGGGGAACATTGTCACCGAGGATGAGGAAAAGGCTGAGGTACTTAATGCCTTCTTTGCCTCAGTCTTTAGCAATCAGACTAGTTACCCTCAGGGTACTCGGCGCCCTGAGCTGGAAAACAGGGATGGCGAGCAGGATGAACCCCCCATAATCCAAGAGGAAGCGGTCAACGACCTGCTACGTCATCTGGATACTCACAAGTCTATGGGGCCGGATGGGATCCACCCGAGAGTGCTGAGAGAGCTGGCGGAGGAGCT
>NW_008825558.1:424188-427447 GCF_000699105.1 Pygoscelis adeliae
GGCATCCTGGCCTGTATCAGAACTAGTGTGGCCAGCAGGAGCAGGGAAGTGATCGTGCCCCTGTACTCGGCCCTGGTGAGGCCGCACCTCGAATACTGTGTTCAGTTTTGGGCCCCTCACTACAAGAAGGATGTTGAGATGTTGGAGCGTGTCCAGAGAAGGGCAACGAGGCTGGTAAAGCATCTGGAGAAAAGTCTTCTGAGGAGCGGCTGAGGGAACTGGGGTTGTTTAGCGTGGAGAAGAGGAGGCTGAGGGGAGACCTCATTGCTCTCTACAACTACCTGAAAGGAGGTTGTAGCGAGGTGGGTGTCGGTCTCTTCTCCCAAGTAACTGGCGAAAGGACGAGAGGAAATGGCCTCAAGTTGCGCCAGGGGAGGTTTAGATTGTATGTGAGGAAAAATGTCTTTACTGAAAGAGTGGTGAAACATTGGAAGAGGCAGATCTCAAAACTGTTACTACTCCTGTTTTCTGTGGAACATGAACTTTCTTTACCATATACTGTCTCATCATCTCTTTTTGAGAAGTCCTCATTTTATCTGCTGCCTCACTTCTTTTGTGTAATATTTACTTGCAGAATTTTTTTTTGGTAAAAAGTCTCACAACCATTGAAAATATATATATTTTTACATTAAAGAAAAGATGTGTGTCCCTTCTCCACATACATTTTTATGTGTGAAGAAAATGCTGTGTAGGAAAACAAAAGGTAGAATTTGCTTTGGAAACATAAGATGCAAGGAAAGCAAAAATTGTTTCTAGATGCATGATTATATAATAACTTCTGGTTAGCAAAAACTGGTTAAACGATTTTTTTTAGTGAAAATTCCCAATCTTTCTCAAATTTGTTTGCAGTCTCATTAAAAGTACGTGAATTTATGAATCTTATCAAGCCAGAAAAATAACAAGAACCACTTGATTCCTAAAAGAGGAAAACTGGTGCAGGTTATAAAACATTTAACTTCTTTAGTATGGACTCAGTTAAATATTTCAACAATTTCCCCTACAGAGTAGCAGAGGAGCAACAGATTTTTATTCATGGGGGGTGGCAGTGACACCACTGATTATGTTCATCCTTATCCTTTCCCTGACAAGAATTGTCAAAAGTAGATACTGAAGGATTAGTACAGACTCAGGCTACTTAACAAGCCTTGTAGAAAAGTAAACAAAAAGTTAAGCAGGAAGATGCATGTTTCCAGTCACAGTTAATCCCCTAGGTCTTAAGTCCCTACTGAAGTTGCTCATCAGTTTAACTGCAAATGATTTGTGGAAATCCAGGCACGGGGAACAATGATTCTCTAGCTAGATATACTGACTAGAGGAACTCCTTACTGTAAACTTTCCAGCTTAATAAAACCCTCCTAGAAGATTATTTGAAATGTTGAGAAAATGATACAAGGGTAATTTTATTTGCCATGCAAGCAATGGTTTGTGAAATAGCATGCTATTTAGAACTTGCTGGAATAAGGATTCCTCTATTACAGAATATAATAGACATTTTACTTCTACATTGCTTTCTGGATGTATCCACAGAATTTGTGAAAGAAGGATATTCTTACTACCAAATCATGCAGAATTCTATTGGTTTCTATGCCATTTTCTGCACAATTTTCATAACGGGGAAATCCAACATAAGAAGGTTTATTAAGAATGCCCTTTGGCTGAGCTGTCCTGTGAAAAAGCCCATCTTTCTGTATTGATTTACTCCAATTAGTGGATTGAAATTAGGGGAGCTGAATCAGAAAATAACTTTTTAAATGGTCAGCAATACTTTAACTGAAGATGTACAAGCAGAGTATCACATTAGCTCCTTAGAGAATGAGGGGTCAAATATCACTTCTATCAAGTTAAAATGAGAAACTTTCATTCTTTCATGTTCAATTCCTGCTTTTGAGTTCAACCTGCACATTTTAAATTCAAGTTTAAACTTTATGACAATTAGAGAATAAAGAGATTATCACAAAAGGATGCATACAGAAAAACTCTTTCAGGTTAACCCTTCTACAATGAGATTTTAAATTTCACCCATAGACTCTTAAATTAGTGATACCTCAAATTCATCGTTATAAACTGGAAACAGGATCACAGGTTTAACTGAAGGGCAGAAGGGCAAGGCTTTCATAACACACAGTGCATTTGCATTTGTACCAGCATACTGTTAAACAACATAAGGGCAGTAAACCATTGCTACTATGACACTCCTCTTTAATGCAGAGATACTTTTTGTTGTAATATATCCTTGATTATTTTTAATACAAACCACTAGTCATATTTTTATGTGCTAATGCACACCACACTAGTCAAGACATATATGGTACTTTGTTTCACCTGTTCAGTAAATGTATTGTGTGCATTAAATGTATTGTGTATTTCAGCTCTTCAGTAAATGTATTGTGAACACATTCATAGAAATCAGCATCTGTTTGCAAACAAATTCCTAAGAGAACAAAGAGACAAAATGATTGAATAGCTTATTTGCAGGAATAATACCACTGGTGCAGTTGTAGGTTTTTTTTTTTCATTATCTTTCACTATAACTAATTTTAAATTGTTTAAAGAATTATCATGGAAATATTGATAAAATGCTGACATGGAAATTTATCATTGAATATGCAACAACTGCTTTTACTTTTCAAATTAATATAAATAATATTTTATAATGTGCAATGCAGTACTCAAAATTTTAATTTATTCTAGTTATTAATATGGTCTAGGAAGTGTTCTTAGATTCTGAGTCCAACTGGCATGGTGCAACCCATACCCATTCAGCTCACATACATACATCATGCTTACATTTTCTTTTCCTCCCCAAATAGGGGAGGGTATTCAAATTGCCTGTTAGGATTAGTTCTAACAAATAACCCCAAACCTGCCCATGTGTTAATCTGGAAAATACTAGTCTGCATGGGCTAAAAACATGTCATGGCCTGTGCTAACAGTCAAAAGTGTGGACAATTGTATGTAGTTGTAAAGGCCCATAGAATCATAGAATCATTAAGGTTGGAAAAGACCTCCAAGATCATCGAGTCCAACCATCAACCCAACACCTCCATGCCCACTAAAACATGTCCCTAAGCGCCTCATCTACCCGTCTTTTAAATACCTCATGGGATGGGGACTCAACCACTTCCCTGGGCAGCCTCTTCCAATGTTTCACCACTCTTTCAGTAAAGACATTTTTCCTCACATCCAATCTAAACCTCCCCTGGCGCAACTTGAGGCCATTTCCTCTCGTCCTTTCGCCAGTTACTTGGGAGAAGAGACC
>NW_008825558.1:429259-471216 GCF_000699105.1 Pygoscelis adeliae
TGCCAGCCACTTGTAGAATGCTCCATCACCCCTTCATCCTGGTTGGGTGGTCTATAACAGACTCCCAGCAGGATATCTGCCTCTTTGGCCTTCCCCTCATCCTTACCCATAAACACTCAACTGTATCATCATCACGATCGTTGAGCTCTATGTCTGACCCGTGTCTGAGTCCTTTTTATTTTACTGGTGTACACTTAGCCTTCCCGAGAAGCTTAAAAAAAAAATCAGTAAAAAAAAATCCCTACTCCCAGAAGGGGGAGAGAAAAAGATGACAATTGCTAAATAGAAGAAGGTTGCACAGTATCCCCCAGTAAGGAAGGAACCAATACTATAACTAATTTAGTTTATAGGGTGATAGAAAGTAATATTATTCAATTCATGGAGCATTTTATTCACAGACCTTCCACATGCTTGGGGCATGGATAATATAGCTTCCAATATCTGACTTTTAGTTATATTCACAAAAGTATGAAAAATAATGCACCTGTGTTACATTAACTGCATTGTGAATCACCAGTAAAAAGAAAGGAAAAAAACCCCAAACCAACTCGTGTTACATAGATATGTACTTAATGAGTGATACATAAATGATTTTGTGTCTGTCAAACACAACCACGAAGTTCAGAAATTGGCAAGAACACAAGTGAAACACATGTGCTTTCAGGCTATCTAGTGCTATCTAGTTACCGAATTGTTTCTATCCTGTAGTTAAGCGATTGAAAATTATTTCCTTTTAACATTGCTAAAATATCACTTTGCACCCTGATGTGTCTCACATTGTATATTATATTAAGCTTTTGATCCTTTCTTTGATGATGACTAATGTAGCAACATTCACCCTTTCACATCATGAGACTTTAAGATGAAGAAGAGAGAAAGGAGGGGCTAATTCAGAGCAGCAAAGCTAGTCCCAATAGCTGAGTGATAAAGTGTTTTGACAGAATAGTTCAAAAGTCACACTGAAGTAATTTTTCATTGCATGTTTTATGCTCTGTAACCTATCAACAAAAAAAGCTAGAAATCTTTAAGCCCATATATGATAAATTGCCTTCAAGATACATACTTCACCACTGAAGCCAAATAAACTTTGAACTGTTAATACATTTCTAGATTAAGTAATATAAGCCTTCAGGAAATGTGCAGACCAACTAACTTAAAACTAAGCAGAAAGAAATATTTAAAGACAATGATTATGCCTGGAATTTTGACATTATAATGCACAGTGCCTTCCCAGCACAGTATCCATCCCTTTTTATCCTAGCTTTCAAGAGGTTTTCTTTGCTGTTTAGAAACCAAAAAAAGCTGAGCTCCACAGCAAAAAACTCATTTCAAGATTAACATAAAAACAGAAAGATAGCAAAGAAAGCACCAAAGAAAAATAACTTTTTCAAAAATTTCAGATGAAAAAGTAGAGCCAGATGAGATGCTACTTAAAAACAGTTATTTTGAATGCTATTCTAGATGTCTAAGGTATCTGAGGGATCCACATGGAGCTGATAGAGATAGCATGGACCTACAGGAAACCCCACACCCTTCCAGAGTAACAGCTAGCTAGGCAGGCAAATGCGTGAAGACTTTTGGACAGCTATGTCAAAAAACTCTGGTTAGATGACTGAACTACTCCAGTAGTGTCCTTAGGGCCCAGTGTTGTGATGGATACTGTAAACCTTGGCTGTGCCAGAGGAACCTCTGCAAGGCACAGTTCTCAGAGAAGCAAAGTGCCTATTGAAACTCCAACAAGGGGTGCAGCAGTTACACTGCTCCCGAAGACTTATAACTGGCTCTGAAGGAGGGACCTGGGTTCTGTCTTTGGAACAGTTGGTGTCCCAAGGGATAATGCTAGAAGTAATTTTGGTTATAAAAACATAATAAGCCTGGTGGCATTCTTTACATTCTCTCTGTCTCGTGCATATAAATGTTGATTAGGGGCTGTCTGATAATTAATATCAGACATATAATAATTAAAAAGTTAATGTAGTGCTTTTGTAGGTTGACAGGTTGGCAATATTCATGGCTGTAGTGCTCCCTGTATTTACAGAGTAATACAAAGAGGAAATAGTATTGTGAGTTGCTTAACAGAAAGATATCTCAGTGCACACACTGGCTGTAAGGGTATGCCTAATCCCTCTGATGAAATTGATGACAGTTTTACTTTTTGTGGAGCAATTGTGCTACAGGAATTGAATTTCAGCCACTGGTTTGTTTCACACAGATCACTGAACAGCAAGAAGGCCATTTAAAAACAAATGATTCTATATTCCAGGACCAGTCCCTTGAGCTAACTGAGTGTTTGTGTTAGAATGAAGAGAGGAAACCAAGGAGTGGAAAGAAATTTTTAAAAGGATATGAAGGGCATATCTTGGATACCCTGTAATATTGGAGAATAGTATCCCAGGATTAGACTGTAAAACCTGCGTCTGTGCTGGAGAAGTAATGAGTGACTAGTTCCAATAAGCTGTGAAGCTATGTGTGTAAATGAAAAATAACATCTTAAACTTTGTACCAAACTAGTTACAACACATGTATTCAAAGTGCTAGAGTCCATACAGTAACTAGGACAGAATTGGATTTAAAAACAAACAAACAAGCAAACAAACAAAAACCCCCAAAAACTTAAATATACATTTTACATTATATTTATGCTTTTCAGCTTTCAGCTAAGGATCATTTTATATCCCACTCATTGTAGACCAGTTGGAGTCAACTGCATTCAACTCCTGGCCCAGTCTCTGACTTTGTCCCTTATGCCATAATTTTTGGGACTAGTATAAGAGCAGCTACATTATCTGCAAATCTACAGGCACAGGGATTTCTCTTGTGCCTTATTGTGTGATCTTTATGGTTATTTTGAATGAATGAAGTGACAAAAGCCAAAGAAGATCCACATTCCATAGCCTTCCCTTTGGGGCTGCCCATTCTGAGAAATATTATAAGTGAGTTTTCTTCCTTGATTCCTTCTAATGTTATTTTTAGATCACAGCTTTGTTCTTTCAGAATCGATATGCTTATATTCAGAAGACACTGCTATGCCATCCTTTCAAGGAAATATATTCTCATCCTCCTTGTCATCTAACACTTTCAAGTGATAAGTCTGTGCAGAGGTTCTGTGTCAGCGATTAAGGGCATATGCCATAAGCAGTCTAACGCTGAGCAAGATTAATTTCAGAAGTGAAAACTGCAATTCTCTTTGACTCTATAGAGGGCATTTTACTTGTGTTGATTCTGATCATCAGGTCCCAATGGAGTATAATTATTTTGATAACCTGTCCAAGAAATGCAGTCTAAGGCACATAAAATTCTGCGGCCTGGCACTTGTTGAATATAGTATTCTAATGATATACATGTAATTATGTAAATTTGAAAGTCCATTTATGATGACTGCTGAACAGTAGTTTGACAAGGAAATGTTTGGCTGCAAATAGTTTTTGTTGTTATTTGCATGTACACAATTAGATTAATTAACCCATAATGATATAAAATATTTCTGTTTTCTTTTCACCTTTAAAGAATAAGTAAAACAGCATACCGTACACAAACTACAAACAGAAAGTTACTGATGCTGTAAAATTCACAGGAACAATAGCTGTACATTTTTTTAAATAATAATTATAAAAATACAGCTCTAACACTACTTATTTCAAAAGTAGCATCTGTAGCAAGCTAGCAGTATTAGGAACTGAAAGACTGCTTAACAATGTGCTGTGCCACAACACTTTTTCCTATTGGTGGATTGAAAAGTACTTTTAGGTGTAGAACCTAAAGCTGTACTAATATTAACAGTCATGGCTCCTTTAATTTCTTAAATGGTTTGACTAGCTTGATTATTAAATCTGAAGTAATTAAATCTGTTAAATCTAAATAGAAAACCCTGCTTTCCTTTCCAAATATTTTCCAGAATCTTTTAATGAAGGAATTTCACCACTGTTAAGACAGATACTTTTTTTTTTAATCTGACCTTGGTCTCATGAAAATAGAACTGACAAGAACAAAGTTGAAAGAGAAAGACGTTCAGCAAAGACATATTAATGTAAACCTCCATTTTGAAAAGTATAGCAGCCATTTCTGAGCATGTTCTTACCTGGCAGCTAAAATATGCATAACAATATCAACCACACAAAACAGATACATAGATAGAAATCCAGGTTATTGACATTTAGGTTAGTTTCATATAAGGGTTTCGCACCAAGAATTTTTAGTGTGGTGTCAATATTCTGTAATCAATAGCTAAAGCAATAGTCAAAGCTATTGAGGAAGAGGCGAAATTAAATATTAAAAAAAAATCTAAAATGATACTCATTTTAAACATGAATTAATTGGGCAACATTTTGAAATTTAGTTTTACTTCATTAAATAATATGAAAACCAAAGATTTTCCAAAATTAGCTCTATAGTTCTTCTACTGACTCTATTCTGTCTGTATATAGATCTCCCAATTACTACTTAGCTTGCTTAAGTACTTTCTCTTTCTCATTGAAATCTTGTAGTAATTTTGCAGCTATAATTAAAATGAGATTTTAGTTAAAATGCAATTTTAGTTAAACCTGCACATCTCTTGGTGTAAACAGAGAATAAGAAGATCTATATTACTGTATCTTGAAGAAATCTTGGAATCCAGTTTTAGGTGATTAGTTTAAGTAATCATTGCTCATTGCCTAACTAAAATGTTAGATGTGTTCCTAAATGGGGGTGATCCATTCTACCTAAAATAACCACTTAAATTCCCTGTAATGTCCAAGGAAGGAAGAAAGGTACCTCTAAAAGCAGAGAGTAATTGTTCCTTAGGCATCCATTCTCTATTGACTACTGGGAACACAGATATGTCAGAATGGTCCTGTAGGTATGTACAGGATGAGTCCTCTTCTGAAGAGGGACGTCAAATGGAGCAATATAATAAAGCAGCATAGTGGCAGCACTGCCCACCTTTCACATAATAATCTAGTTCATTGAAGCATTCCTCCTGAAAGTGGAAAAATTCAATTCTGTGCTGTTTTTAACCTGGCACTGAATCAAAGCCTTTGCTGTAACCAGGTATCATGGAGTCAAAAAAAAAAAAAGGCAAAACCAGTAAGGAAGAGCGAGGTTATTATGTAGTACATAGGTCAGTCGTTTGGGTGGTCAAGGAGGTCTAAGTCTCTGTTTCACTCCTGAGAATGTTCTTTATTCAGTATTCATCTAATGTAAAATGCATTCAGGGGAGTGCTATTGGGAACTCCAGGTCACTATTCTGTAATGAATCTTCAAACACTTTCAAACTCAGGGGGAAAACTCAGGTTTTCCCACATTGTGGATTAACATTTATACCATGAGACTATTTTTCCAAAACACAGTCCACAAAACAGGTGTCTGCTTTCCTAAACCTGAATTTCAGTGCTGTTGTCTTCAAGAGGCAGGCATCCATGTCCTCAGAACAAGCAGGTCTTGATCATGCCTGGGTGACACAATCAGCTTTTAACTAAAAAGGGGAAATTAGCAGGGTTAGCTAACCTGGAAAAGCAGGCAGACTGAATAGCTCTTTGACACTACGTGAACTTTAGGCAGACATGCCCTGACTGAATTTTCCTTTATCTATACAGAATCACATATGCAACAGATGACTGGAGAATTTTTAGAAATGGGAGGATCTTGGGACTGGGGCATATTTTGAGAGATAGGAGAAAAGCTGCTCTACTCTGTCAACTTCCTGCTCCAGAATAATAGCCGAATACTTCTTATCAGTTCTGCACTAATATTAGTAATTGAGATAAAAAAAATTCCTAAGGCCTCTTCCATTTGCTTTGAAAGTGGAAATAAAATTTCACCAGAATTTCATTCTGTCTTCTAATTCTGCTTTCATTAGTCATGTGTTGTAATAGTACTTATAATGACAAACTCATTTGATTTAATGCAGATACATATGATAGATTTTTAACTTTAATTCCTAATTAAATTAAATTAATTAAATATTAAATACCATTTCAATATAATATAGCTACTTTCTGAAAACCTGTTCATAAAAAGCAGCAAAGAAGATATTTGCAGCACATAGAAGAAGATACATACTGAAACCATGGCTTTGTTTATAAAAGATTTGCATATGCTGAGCTTTATTCTTTGTGAGCTGCTCCAGTAACTTCTCTGCAGTAGTTCATTCTGTGTAGAACCTTGTGGAAATCTTTGCAGGATTAAGACCTTCCACATTACAGATGGAATAAGGGTTAAGGGAAAATTTAAAAAATATTTAGATTTATTGCTGGAACAGATTCAAATATGTAAAGTGCAGCCTTGTCTGCATACACTGGAGGTAGGTTGTACTGTTATGGGGGGAACATTTGTATGACCTAATGATTAAAAAGCTTGCACATTTTATGGCCAGTTCTGCTACTAGCTGGCTGTGAAGCACTAAATAAATTTTGTAACCTCTCTCAGCATCTTTTCTGGCTTTTGAAAATAGGAATATAATCAAAAGGTTTACTTAATATTTGTCAAGCACTTTCAAATTTTAAAGAATAAACTACAATGGTGGCAAGGTTTTGGTAGCAGAAGAATTACTGTTATCACCCCTTTCCATGATTACAATAACTAAACGGAATTAACTTTTAATTTTGAATTGTATGTATTGTATCATTGACATATAATTTGTCCTCATTTTCAAATCCTGAAATGCAACTCAAACATTCTGAAGGTCTGAAAAAATTCAATCCTAAATATTTCATTCTTAAAAGTCAAAATATGTGACAGTGTTAGAAACCGTTGATTCACACACTAGAAACAAGAGTTTGCATCAGAAAATGTAGTTCAGAAAATCATGAAGGAACATAGTATTAATTTCATATGATTACAGATTCAAATACAAGGGAGAAATTAGTGTAGCCTAATTTGCATTTTGAAATGAAAATGGACTTTACAGATTTTTTTCCTATTAGCTTTGAGAGAAGAGTCTACATCTGTACCACATTTGCAAATCTTGAAATCAGCTAACAAGAAACATTGTTTTAATCAGTAAAACAATCTGTTAAATTGTGACATAATTAAGTATGCATATTCTGTAAGAGCTTAAAACTGTAAGCATGTTTAATGAAATTTAAATGGCATAACAGATATGTTATTAATAAACTGAGCAATTTAGAACTAATTTACATAGTAAGTAAATATAATTAAAATCAAACCTTTATTAAACAGTCACAGGAAATCTTTAATTTCTAATGTATTTTAAGGAAGAAACCAAACCAGATTATTTCAAGAATAACTCTAACAATGGCCAGTAATACATCTGAAACTTACTTACATGAAACTTTATACTGCACATGTCAAACTACGTTAAATAAAAAAAAAAATTTAAATATTTTGATAACCTATGCCAGTAATTTTTGTTTTCCAGACATATTTTCAAGTTTTAATTTTGTAGTTGAGACATATTTAACTATATAATTGAAAATACCAAATAGTAAGAATATTAAGAAGTGTCCAGTTTCTGAGATTTCTTTTTTTTTAATTGCTAATATTTGAGAGCTCTCCCCCTCCCCCGCCCCCGACATTTCCTTTGCAGCTATTCCATTATAACTAACTAACTAACTAACTAACTAACTGCAGAAGAGCTTTAATTTCCTTGAAATTCCAGGAGGTTGGAGTTTAAAAAAAAATTCAGGGTAGGATGATTCATAAGGACATTCATGTTCACAAGAAAGGTATAAGGCATAATACTGCTCCTGTGTGTGTGATAAATTATTAATTTTTTGTCATCATTATGAAGGAAGAAAAATTCATTTGGTAAATAAATTGTTCTTTCAAACCGTTCTTCAGATGAATGAAATGAAGGTCCCTCAGGTCAGTGAAATTCTACTGGCTTAGTAAAAAAATGATAATAAACTGCTTTCCACTAATAGGAATAATGCCTTCAAATTGCACACTAACATGGTTTTCAAGGGTTTTTTTATACATGCAGTAAAATTAATTAAACTCTTGGTACAATGCTTGCATACTGTTTTAGGTGTTTCTGTCACTAGTGTTTCATGTCTAAGAAGTTGGAAAACCTGACACTAACTCTTTATATCACTCCATGGGAGAAAAAAAAAAGTTTATTATTTGTGTCTTTGTCTTTCAGTCTCCTGGTGTTTCTGTACAGGTGCCCAGGAAAATTTTGTGCTTTGTGCACTTAGCATGAACAGACTGGAGGAACACCATCTTGGGCTGTATCTGGAAACAACAGTAGTGAACAAGAAAAGGCAAGGAAGACCTGGAGTAATGCAAGACTAATGGGGCTGGCATAGCGTAAGTGGAACCATAGCACAAATTGCAGCACATCATTATTTTATGAAGAGGATTTCAAAATTATACAAAAAATCTATCAGTTAAGAAATGACAGCTGAAGAAACTATGACTAGTAGGAAATAACAAAATCGTTCAGACCTTTCTGACTTCTAGTCATTCTGTTCTAGTACCAGATCTTTACTGGCTCTGCTTGATTCAAGGAAGGTTTGGATAATGAATTTCTGCCTCCAAAGGTCTTTCAGATCTCAAAATGTGAAACAAAATAACTGGAGACTGTTGAGATGTACTTATTCCAGAGTCTAAACTCCCGCAAAGTTCTTTGTTTCAGTTTATAATATTGCTTTGGGTTTATCTATAACATCAAATAGTATAAAAGTAGAAAGGACAGCAAACCTGTTGCCTTGATGTGATTTTATCTTTTGGTTTAATTTGCTTCCTTTGCAGTCTTGATATCAAATTCTCTTTTGAAATCAAAATGGACACATTTCAGATTGAATAGATTTATTTTCTGTTATAATACTCTTTGGCACAGGACAAATTATTACTGAGAAACTCTAAAAGAAAAAGAGATGCCCAACAGCACCACTGTATTTAATGGTTTGTCAGCATTTCTGTTATAAACCCTGTATTTGATGCTTTTCTTATTCTGTCGGCTTGACACAATGAACTGAGGATATCAGCTGAGATGTAGTTTATTAAGACAGAACAAAAAGCATGATAATTGGTAAATTGATTCTGACATTAAGTTGTGAGAGATAACACAATTATAAAATTATTTTTACTAAATCTTTACTCATCAAAAATACTATTAAGTTTTCTCACAAAGAACAATGCCAGTGGCAATGAAACATACACTTGTTCTGATCTCACAGTTACTTGTTATTATAACTAGTGTAAGTAAACCATTATGGACTCAGAGAAAACCCAGAAACTTACCATATGTATTCTGTATTGACTTCTACCTAATGTAAGTTAGATCTGTATGGCAGGCCTGGTCTTGCAGTCATTTTAACATGTTCTTATCTTTATTATCTAACAACATTCTTTTCACTAGTAAAATTAGGTACCTGAATAAAAGTTTGCAAGACTGAGAATTCAGTGATAGAAACCTACATAAAATGCTGCTACTGTCTAAACAAAGCATGAATGTCCTATAAACCCAGTCATCATTAAGAAAAGCCAACACTGCTGATGTTTATTTGGTAAAAGCAGGTTTATCATGTCCCAAGGGATGAGTTATATAAAGCACCTGTATGTGAAAGTATAATACAAAAGTATTATTATGGTAAATATTTATTTACACAAAATTTCCAAGATTACTGTTTTTATTCCCATTGTCTGTAGAAAAGGCAGGAGGAGGAACTGGAGATCATCACTTCCTTAGGGTCTTCCCCTCATATCTATTAAAGCAGTTATAAACAGAAGATTTTATTATTTTAACTTGAATGCCAATGCTTCTTGCTTACTTGGGCTTATGTACATGGGGTCTTTATACCCAATAATTGGACTATAAAAAAAAGCCTCAATAGTCACATATGGGTGTGAAATAAGAATGTAAAAAAGGAATACAAATACTATGATCATATCCATACCCATATGCAAATGTACCACACAAAAAAAGCAGCAAAGCATCGTATGGTTAATTCAATTTGGACACTTGTATTGGGTGTAGGTGGCAAAGGGCTGGTCACAGGGGGCTGCAGGGGTGGCCTCTGTGAGAAGAGGCCAGGGGCTGCCCCGTACTGGACACAGACGGTTCCAGCTGGCTCCGAAACAGACCTACCATGGGATACAGCTGAGCCCATCAGCCAAGCTGATGGCACCTCTGGGAAAATGCCCTTGACAAAGGGCAAAATTCTGCATAGGCAGTGAGGATTGAGGAAAAAATGTGAGAGAAACAACCCCATGAACACCAAGGTCACTGAAGAAGGAGGGGGAGGAGGTGGTCCAGGTGGCAGAGCAGAGATTCCCCCGCAGCTGGTGGAGAAGACCATAGTGAAGCTGGTACTTCGTTGTAGCCTACGGTGAGACTCCGGTGGAGCAGGTATGCCTCTGCAGCCCATGGAGAGGAACACAGCGGAGCAGATATTCACACTGCAGCCTGTGGAGGACCCCAGGCTGGAGCAGGTGGATGTGCCCTGAAGGAACTGTGGCTTGTGGAGAGTCCATGTTGGAGTAGGAGAAAAGCATGAGGAGGAAGGAGGGGTAGAGAAAAACTGTTATGAACTTACCGTAAGTCCCCAACCTCCTGCGCAGTCTGTGGGGAGGAGGTAGAGCAGTCAGGAATGAAAAAATGAAGTTGAGCCTGGGAAGAAGGGGTTGGAGGGGCAGAGGTGTTGTTTTAATTTGTCTTTGTTTCTCATTATCCAAATCTATTTTAATTAGCAATAAATTAAATTATTTTTTCCCTGTTTTGCCAGTGATGGTAATTGGTAAGTGATCCCCTGTCTTAATTTTGATACTTAAGCTTTTCCATCTTATTTTCTTCCCCTGTCCTTTTGAGGAGGAGGAGTGAGAGAGCGGCTGGGGGGGGGTGTGGCAACCAGCCGAGATCAACCCACAACAACACACTATATTTAATATTCTTTTCAGATTACTGTTTATGAATGCTTAGGATATTAACTTTTGCTCTACTAGTATTGATTGTCTCATATGACATTTTCTAACTTTTCTAGAGTTTTGAGTATGATTTGGCCACTATAACACTGATATTAAATAATTCTTTCTAGGAACTGTAATTTGTCTTGTTTCAGGAAAAAAAATCAAACCCCATATTTTCTTCAAAACACTCTAGGTAAGGATATGTAATTAAGAAAAGACTGAGGTTTTTTCAGACTTATGGGTGTAGATTAACTTCTGGATGACTTTTTTCCTAGACATTTATGTTCAATTGTTTTCTAAATAAACATAATAAGTTTTTCAAAAACACTAGTGATTTTTATGTCTGAATCAATTAACACTGGGGGAACTGATTTCTGAAAGCCAGTTATCAACCTTTCCTTAAAGGTTTTAAAAAAAATTCAGATTGAGTACCTTGTTGGAAGGGACCTCAAAAGATTATCTGGTACAACCTTTTGTGGGAAAGAGGGCCTAGATGAGATTATCTAGCCCCCTGTCCAAACATATCTTGAAAACCTCCAGTGATGAGGACTCTACCATGTCCCTGGGGAGGATGTTCCAGCTAATGCTTGTTCTCACTGTAAAAAATACTGTTTTCAGATTGTAATACTGTCCTGAACAGTTGAGATAAGGCTCATGACATCAAATGCTAGCACCTGACTAAAGTACCTAGATTGTGTACAAGTACAATGTTCCCTGTGTAGTCAGTTCAGATGGCTTAAATTCTGATAAAATCCCTGATTCCTCTTCTTTCCACTGGGAGAGCTTTAGGCCAATGGAAGCTCCTAGTTGTAAACGCCCACAGAGACAACACAGGTAGAATTTAACCCATTTAAATCAAGATATCTCTAAGATTATGTCCTTAGTGTGGAGCTACTTGATCTTCTTTTAAATTACTGTGCAAGAATATCAGTAGTTATTGTGGCTTTTGTGGAAATATCATTTATGTTGCTGTACATAGTGACAGCTAAACCAGATTTTACTATTTAAAAACCAGATTTTATTATTTCATTCACTATTAGGAAATAGATTGTATCCCACATAAATTTTTTATCATCCACAAAAAGCTGTTAGCAATGTTAAACATTCATTTACTATGACATTTTTTACATTTCTAATGTAAATCTACTTTTTTTCCTTGCAACAGCACTCTATAATATTTATTTTAAGCCATTTTATGGATAGAGAAAGTTTGTCTTGTATTTCTACTCTGTGATATAATTTTCTTTCTATTTTGTCTTATTTTGTCTTATCTTTACTTTGTAATGTGTCAATTTTTGTTTTCCTGTTAGTGGGGGTAATACCTTATAGATTTATAGTTACAGTTACATTAACCTTTGAAATTTAGCTGTTATAATCTTAATAATTTCAAGACTTATCAGTAAGCAGAACTGATTAATTTTCCTACAGAGGTGCTGAAAAAAAATTTTTACAACACAGTTAGGGATTCACTTCCATACCTACTGTCTCCTGATAATAGCACTAATTTAATATGGGAGTGCTCTGCCAACATTGCCCTTGAAAACATTTGCAATGTCCTTCATCTTCAGGCTGTTAACAATGTCCTTTCATGGCTCATTTTACTCAATTTAACATCTTCTCCAGGTACCATTGTCCCTGGCATCATTTTACATCATCTTAAGCACCTTGTAAGTCTCACTGGCACTGTTTTAGCCTGGCTGATATCTTTATCTAACTTGACCATAACAGTGTAAATTAATTAATATAGGTATCTCTCCCCCCCCGAGCTTGTTTTCGATTGTTTTAGGAATCTAGACTGTGCACTATAATTTTTGTTACCTGTATATTCCTACTTCCTCATATTTTTGTTATGGTTAATACTATAATAAATGAGAAACACTTGTTTTATGAACTTAATGTTGATCCATCTTAAACTTAATTGTTTTACTGTACTGTCTTTGAAAGTGGAAAATTATATAACTTAAATTCATCATATTCAGGTGTTTATAAGTGGCATGGATTTTTCTATTTAACAATTTTCAGTTAGGCTTGCTTCTTTATTTGATATTTGTAACCAGAAGTATACAATAACCTAAAGGGAGACAATATATCTTACTGGGAACACTGCAGGGCATTATTTGATGCTATCTGTGAGTTATTTCCAAAAGAAAAGCATCTTCCTGGAATTTAATGATTCACCAGGGGTCTACTGAGTTCTGGACCCATGTGTGTTCCCATTCAGTGATATTTTCTGTCATCCCAGAAGTCAGAGCTCAAATAGTGTTATCTAGTGCATGGTCATGTACTTAGTCTTCCTGTTACATTAACTCTTCATATCCTTTCTCAGTAAGTGGTTCTGTGAGTACATCCCCTGCCAACAACTTCCACCCTGCTGATGGAACCAACTCCAAAGTTTGGTTAAGATAGAAATAACTCATGTCAAGGACAAACAAGTTCAGTAGTGACAGCTGGCCACAGGATTTGGCTCTGCTTTTGTCTTCTAGATCAAAGAACTCTCAAATACCAGATTTCTTTTTCCTACACGTTCATTTATAGAGAACAACCATTTTCATTCTAGCCTTTTTCTATACATTTGGTAGGCTGACTCTTATAAGGCCTGACTTAAAACCCATAGAGAGCAGTGGGAAGGTTTTTGACAGGGTTGCTAGGTCCCCAAAAATGCCACTGACATATTTGAATGTAAAGTTCACTCCCATTGACCTTAGTTCATATGCACAGACTTTCTAGCTAATTTGGGGTATGTATGTCACAGATTTCTGAATTTCACCCTTGAAACTTAATAAACTGGTTAGTTGCACTGGCTACATGTTAATGCACGTCAGCTGGCTTCTGTGGTGACAAACCATGAGTGCAGAAGAGAAGATGATACATCCTCAGATAGAATATTCACATATTGTAAGGAGTCTGGGTGTTCCCCTGGCTCAGGAGTGGTAACAAAGACAACAGAGATACAGTCATTTTCACATAACTTCTTTTCATTTAAACTCCCCTACTGGCTAGTTTAGGGAGGTTGCTGCTCTCAGTTCCTAAGGATCAACACGTAGGACTTTTTTTCATGTAGCATACCGAATGCTGAGATACCATATTTTTGGCTCCTGGTTTTAGGGCAAACTGTCTGTAACTTTAGATGTGTGTGTCAATTTCAACACCCTGTTCTTTAATCTGTAATGCTAAGTCCTTGTCTCCAGGCATTCTAGTTCATTCCCAAACATTTTTCAATTTGAAAAGGAGTAGGGGAAAAGATGTTCTAAGCAACAGATTGAAGGAAGACTAGGACAAAGGATGTGGCAGATGAACAGAAGAAGTGACTGGAGAGAAAGAAGGGAAAAAAGAAATTGGTATAGGAAAACATGGAATAAAAATTAGAAAAGACAAAGTTAAAATGGCCACAGCTGAGCATTTCTAAAATAAAAACAAGGATGGCTAAAAAGAAATAAGAAAGTTTAGGGAAAACCAAAGTAAAAAAAATCTCTGAGAACCAAGAAAAGAGGATAATGTGCAACAAGTAAGTGCAACTTCCAAAAAAAATTATTTAGACAAAATAAAAATAAGCCATGCAATTAGTAATAGCTGTTAATTGCATTATTGCCTTAATGAGGACTTTTTGAATTAGTTGAAATATTGGTACTATATGGTGTTAACTTCTTTCTTACATTCATCCAATACTGTCTTTTTAACATATTCATGCTTGTGTCAAATGCCAGTTCCAGGGTTTCTCACACTGCATACTATTATTTGCCAGCTCAGCGTCTTCTTTTGCTACTTTTTTTTCCCCCTTTCCATCTCTTGAAACTTCTTATGTGTGCTGGTTTTGGCTGGGATAGAGTTAATTTTCTTCATAATAGGTAGTATGGGGCTATGGTTTGGATTTGTGCTGAAAACAGTGTTGGTAACATAGGGATGTTTTAGTCATTGCTGAGCAGTGCTTACACAGAGTCAAGGCCTTTTCTGCTTCTCACACCGCCCCACCGACCCCAACCGACCAAAGGGATATTCCATACCATATGACGTCATGCTCAGCATATAAAGCTGGTGGAAGATGGAGGAAGGGGGGACGTTCGGAGTGATGGCGTTTGTATTCCCAAGTAACCATTATGTGTGATGGAGCCCTGCTTTCCCAGAGATGGCTGAACACCTGCCTGCCGATGGGAAGTAGTGAATGAATTCCTTGTTTTGCTTTGCTTGCATGCACGGCTTTTGCTTTCCCTATTAAACTGTCTTTATCTCAACCCACAAGAAAGGAAGACAGTAGCAATGGTAGTTACTGGGAATTGTATATACCATGGCACTGAGCCCGTAATTCCTCCCTTACCCAACCTTCACAATGAAGAATCAGCTCAAGTATCCCTGCACTGTGCCATTGCAGCTGCGAGCGCTGCTGACTATGATGGAGGGGCACAGAAGCAGTAAGAGTAGAAACCAAACAAGCTCGTAGCATTTTTGACTACATGCATATACATTTGGGAATGGCAGGAATGAGTGCTTACCCTGTTTAATAAAGGAGCTGCAACACATTATGCATTTATTATGCCTTATTAGTTTATTACTTCCAGAGATAGCTCAGGTCTAAAGGCCACTGATACCACTCATCTGTGTTCCTAGAATGAGGAGCATGAAGGAGAATGGCAGAAACAGATCCAAACACACCATCAGTTTCAAAGTTGCACAGCTTATTAGCTCTGGTTCAATGTTAGCTGTGCTTGTCCATGGTCTCCAGAGCACCAAGTTCTGAGCAAGCTTATTAGGTCAGTCACAGTACTAGGCAAGAGCTGGCTCCGTGTATTTTTCCAGCATCCCAGGTAATGAGCCCTTCTGACTCTGTGGAGTTTAGGAGAAATAGTCGAGCTGCTCTGCAAGAAGCTGTCTGAGCCCTGCAAAGCTGGGACTGAGGCAGAACTAATAAGCTTTGCTAAAATGAAGCTGACTGTATGTATTGGGATGTCTCTACACCTGACTCTACAGTTCCTTTGGGTCTGGGAATGTAATAAAATTGTCCTTCGTATGATGATGGATGGTTTTATTCTCTGCTCATGTCTTATTACATGCTCATTGTACAGCACATTTTCTTACAACAGGAATAGCTCGGTGGTAGAGAATAGGGCTGCCTGTTTTGTCCCACTGTGGCTACAATTACACTAGCTGTGTTGTTTCACACTTGGTTAGCACCTGTGTTGTTAAGAAGTGGTTCTTTCCTCTTTTCATTCTGTAGCCCCTGATCTTTTTCTTTGGGCACTAATGTTTCTGTGGCTGCAAGGTAGCTGAATCAGATATGGCTGAAAAGAAATATCTTTTTTACTTTTTCTTTTTTTTTTCTTTTTTTTTTTTCTTTTTTGGAGGGCTGAGTTTCAGCTGGGTCAGTTCCTGGATTTCATGACTTTATAAGTGCTGGTGACAATGTAAGGGAGGTAGATAGCAAAGTACAGAAGCACAGGCTTTGCTTGGCTTGATTATGAAGCTGCATTTTTGGCTAACTGAACTCCCTTCTAGTTCAACTGAAAGCAATTGTGTGTGTTAAGCTTGGGGAATCTCCGGGGGTTCAGGACAGGCTGAAAGGTAATGAATAAGATAGCAGGGAAGAAGACTGAAACAGAAGCAGTGATCAGCCAACTCTTGAAAGTGCCCACTTGCCTGCTTGCATTAGGAAGTAAACCCAGACCTAGGAAATGTGTCTTGAACACAACAATAAAAAAGATCCAGTGACCTGGAAAAGAATATGTGGAGTTTAGGCAGCCTTAAAGAAACCATGAAAACTGCTGGACTGAGGAGAGTATTGATGAGAAGAACCCATCCCAAGAAGACATAGTGGGCAGGAAGAATCACTTTGTTGTTGTCCAACCTGCTGTTTTGTCTCATCTAGAAGATGAGTTGTCTGAATTTTAATGAGTTCTTTTGTAGCCAAAACAGATACATCTGACAACTATAAATTAAAAATGCACTATTCAGTATATAATTTAGCTTGTGTTGAATACAAATATATGCAAACTAAAATAGTGCAGCCACCAATGTTATGTATTTTATAACACTATGTTGCCATACCCAGACAAAATCCATAAGCATTTTACATAAGTATGCGAGCAATGTGACCACAAAAGAGGCAAACAATGAAGTCTGTAGTCACATGTGGGACATCTCCAAGTAACAAATGTTACAAGACAGAAGATGGCATAAACACCGGTGACTGTAAATACTCAGGACATCGTGCTGAAAACACAAGAAGGATGAGCAGCGAAACTAAAAGCAAGACAAGCAGTATAATAAGCAGTTGAGGTGCTCCTTTGAGGGATTGAGGGTGAGAAGCGTAAAACACTAAGAATGACCCAGGGAAGATGGAAATTAAAAAAGACAAGCCCATTTCAGTTTGAAATTATCTCATTAAAGAGTTCTCAGGTCTGATCACCTTGACTCCTGTTACTAAGGCCCACCATGGACCATAACCATCAATGTTAACTATATGACATCAGCTCCATGGTATTGGATACTCACAGGTAATTTGGGTTATGATTGTTAAAAACTAACAGTTTTGTATATGTAGAGATGATGATTAATAATGTGTAAGAAAAAAACAATATCATGAGGTGTGTTGTTAATGAGTGAATTTAGTCAAGATTTGTTTTAAAGTTTAAAACTTCCTTGATTCATTATCTTCAAAACACTCCCATGAAAATGATCTCCAATTCCTTAGCTGGTGTATGTATATATACACATATATTCAGCTGCAGCACTTTGTTCCAACTTATGTTCAATAACAGAAGAATTATTTTATATCATAAATACATAATTTTATATATATTTATTGCAAAAAAATATTTTATATAACTCCTAGCTTTGGAGATTGTAAGTTCTTTGGCATCTCTTGGCATAATAATTTTAAATAAAAGGTATAGCTAATATTACACTGAAATTCTATAGTCCCATTTTTGGGAGCTATAATTGCACACAGTACATCCACTAACTGAGAAACATCACATTCCTTGAGACCAGATAAATTTTCTTCCACAGCTATATCTAACCTCTGAACTACTACAATGGTCAGCTCTGGTTTAAAGAGCATTGCAGCTCAGTCCATATGTCTGAACTGCTGGAAAGATAAAAAAAATGCTACAAATATAGCAAAAATCAAAAGTAAACAGAATCACAGAATCATAGGATGGTTGAGGTTGGAAGAGACCTCTGGAGGTCATCTGGTCCAACCTCCCTCCTCAAGCAGGGTCACCTAGAGCTGGTTGCCGAGGACCATGTCCAGACAACTTTGGAATATCTCCAAGGATGGAGACTCCAGAACCTCTCTGGGCAGCCTGTGGCAGTGCTTGGTCACCCTCACAGTGAAAATGTGTTTTCTGATGTTCAGACGGAACCTCCTGTGTTTCAGTTTGTGCCTATTGCCTCTGGTCTTGTCACGGGGCACCACTGGAAAGAGACTGGGTCTGTCTTCAGATATTTGTACAGATTAATGAGAGTTGCCCTGATCCTTCTCTTCTCCAGGCTGAACAGTCCCAGCTCTCTTACCCTTTTCTCATTGAAAGATTCTCCAATCCCTTAATCATCTTTGTGGCCCTTCACTGGACTGTCTCCAGTAGCTCCATACTTCTCTTGCACTGGGAGCCCAAAACAGGACACAGTACTTCAGGTGTGGCCTCACCAGTGCTGAGTCAAGACAAGTGCTGTAGTCTATTTTATTTTTGTGTCTCCATCACGTCATATAGTATCTGCCCAACAAGAATTTTCTATTTGTTCTCTATCAGCTGGTATTAGTATTACCCCTCCCCATGAACTTCCTTTCTGTATAATCTTACCATAGGAGCAAAATATCCAGGTTACAAACTTACTTTTTTTTTTTAGTCATTTCTTCAATGGTAGAAGTGGTAACTGGATTATAACAAACTGTTCCTAGCCTACTCAAAAAGGAATGTTTTCCTTTTTTTACAAATTGGTTTCCAAAGTCAGCTATGATCAGAGAACATATATTAACAAGAAAGGCCAGAGGAAAACATTTTAAAAAGAGAGAGAAAAAAGGTTTCTCCCTCAAGGACTGATTGTAAATGTGAAGATTTTTGACAGTTCCAGGACAAATTTTTGTGTCTTGTCTTTGATAGGCAGTGTTCCCGGTCAGTCTGAGATCCAGCTGGATAGAAACCTATCTCAGTTGGTGATTTGTTTCCTTTCTTTTTCCTAGTGGCATTAAACAATGCAGAAAAACACTGACAAAGAGTCAAACAAAAAATCAAAGCCTTATTCCAAGACTGTCTAAGTAACACTGTTGAACTTGAAAAAAGCTTTTGTTATTCACCCAACAAACTAAGAAGATGGGGAAGAAAATATTTTCTTTTTTGAAAAGGAGACATACAGAACAAACATCATAAAGCCAACTAAAAAAAAGGTAAATACCCTTGAGTTACTCTATGGAAATAACCCAGCAGAAAGGTTTTTTTTGTTTGTTTTCATTTGGTTTGGTTTTTCTTCCTCTCACCTTCTTCCCCTCAAGAACTAGGTCAATTTGAAGTGAAGGTGCGTATTTTTTTTTTATTTTAGAAATACAAATATATAATTCGAATTGTGCAACTACAGCATGGGAAGCTGAAAAGCCATTGACTAGTGTAAGCACTACTTAGCAACAACTAAAACATCGGTGTGTTATCAACATTATTCTCATACTAAATCCAAAACACAGCACTGTACCAGCTACTAGGAAGAAAATTAACTCTATCTCAGGAGATAGAGTAGAGTTAATAGAAAATTAACTCTATCTAACCAGGACAACTGGAAAACTGGTGGAGCTCTTGTTGTACATATGAGTACTTTTCATGAATCATAATAAAGTTATCTAGAAGGTTAGAGTGGGGAAAAAAAATAATCACTGGGCCCTGGTGAGAATGCCATGGCTAGTGGCTGCCATAAGTTGTCAAAGAGGGAAAAGGAAAATGTAAGAACAAATCAATCAGACATAGTTGGTTAGACTTGGGGAACTTCCAGAGGAAGAATAGGATATCTTAAAATTCTGTTTGAAATTGCCTACATAACTTGTAAGATTTAGGCTTCAGCTTTCATACTGAATTTCACTGGATCATGTTGGTTTCATTTTAACTGAAAGTGTTATTGATTCCCAAGTGGCTAATGCCAAATTCAGAAGAAGATTTGAAACTCTACTTGCTGTTGGTGCTGAGCTACTGGATGTTCTGTTGCTTCTGTGTGTGTGCATGTGTGTAACCATCAATTCCTTTAAGATTTCTTCTATGCTATTGTATTTGATTAAAATGAACAGGTAATCCAAATAATTACTCAACAGAACTGTCAGGAAGATGATGTTTTCATGTTTGCTCCCAAACACAAAAAATATGTTGGTATTCAGCTTGAAAACTTTGTTCTAACCTTAATGTACCATATTACACAGAAGGCTACATCTATGCTGGTAAATAGAAGAGGGATAAATTACTGACCTCAAAGCCAAAAAGGTCCGGACTGAATACTAGGTCCCCATGCAGCAGATGAGTTTCATTCACACTTCATAGCAGTTAGCCCTAGGTCTTTTCTAGGTATCAAATAGCCCAAAGGCATAATTATTATTTATCAGTATTTTTTCAGTGTCATGGTTTAACCTCAGTTGGCAACTGAGCACCACGCAGCCGCTCGCTCACCCCCCACCGCCCCCCCCCCGGTGGGATCAGGGAGAGAATTGGAAAAGCACAAGTGAGAAAAACTCATGGGTTGAGAGAAAAACAGTTTAATAATTGAAATAAAATAATAATAATAATGTAATAATAATAATGATAATACACAAAGCAAGTGATGCACAGTACAATTGCCCCCCCCCCGCCGACCGATGCCCAGCCAGTCCCTGAGCAGCGGCCCCCCCGGCCAGCTTTCCCCCAGTTTATGTACTGAGCATGACGTCACATGGTATGGAATGTCCCTTTGGCCAGTTTGGCTGTGCCCCCTCCCAGCTTCTTGTGCACCTGCAGCCTTCTCAGTCAGCAGAGCATGGGAAACTAAAAAGTCCTTGGCTAGTGTAAGCATTACCTAGCAACAACTGAAACACCGGTGTGTTATCAACTTTGTTCTCATCCTAAATCGAAAACACAGCACTGCACCAGCTGCTAGGAAGGAAATTAACTCTATCCCTGCCGAAACCAGGACATTCAGTTACAAGTATTGAAAAAAAATGTGTGGACTTTACTTTAACCCACTGCATTGTGAAACAAAGAATATGTGCTATGTATCCTGAGGAGGAGGGTGGCACATAAAAGCATGTAAGAGTGCTTGAGAGTGGAAAGCGCATTGAGTCAGTGTGAGAGGACAGTTTAGGAGCAGCCCTGGTGGAGTCTTATCCCTATTGCTTGTTGGGGGCAGCTCCTGTGGCGAACAATTCCACAAGGCATGTTCAGTTATTGCGTGGGGCAAAAGAGCTGACCTAAAACAGCCAAGGACTAACAGCTATGTGCATGACAAGGGGTCTAGTGATCAGACTTGCTCCCTGACCCACATTATTTAGTAGTGCAGACATTTCTGTGTTTGTAAAACAGTTTACTAATGATTATAGACTTACTACATGAGACTCACAACCATAAATAATTCTGGCTTTGCTTAATTAACTGCAAAGAACTAGAAATGCTCAAAAGCAAAATAAAAAATAGTGAGACAGAGACCACTGTAATTTTTTAGCTAATATGACTTATTGCAAATAAATAAGAAAAAAGTAAAAGCAGGATTTGAAATAATCTAATCCTGATTTGCTCTATGTCATTTAAATTGAAAACCAGCATTTCTGTTTCAGAGGAAATTATTTACATAATTCACTGCCACTAAATGGCTATATAGCTGGAAGTGAAAAATCATGAAAATTAACTTAAAATGTCATTTTGTTTTTTTCTTCCCAATCTCATTCAATGATTTGATCAAAATGCAAACTGCTGTTGTAGTCTTTGTTTTCTTTAACGTATTCAATTAAATTTGGCGAAAATGTTATAATAGACCATAGGTTCCATTAAAAACAGAAAGTTGATGCCACCAAGTCAGTGCTTCACTTTCTACACCTGAGAAATATAATCCAGAATCTAAATGCTGTTGCCTAGGTGCCTTATTCAGTGCATGAGGACGGTTTTATATTTCAGACTCATCCAAATGACATACTAGACATTAGATGGATTAGAGGTAGCCAAGAAGAAATGCTAAGCGTGAAAGTTTGTTTGAAATCTTACCTCTCCTGAATGGTTAGGCATTTAAATTATTTGGAATAATCTACCTTGAATCTTTTTACAATGATGAACACTTATAACCGTTCTTGCAGAGAAAGGAACAGTTTTCTCTCTGCTTTCAAAAAAGGCAGTGCATACTTCTATCCTTTTCATTCCCTAGTATCGATGTGAGCATGAAGTGCAAGGCCTGGTTAAATTGCTCCTTCCTCTTGTGTATGGGAAAAAGGAGAATTCAAGGTTATGCCTACAGCTTCCCTGTTTAGGCTGAGAAGATCATCAAGAACAGACTGAGGATTGTCTATACTTCTCCTGTTGTAGAGGAGCATACAAAGTTGATGGGACCATAAAGAGAGAACACAAGAAAAATCCTATGCATAACCTAGTAGGTAAGGAACTCACCTGAGAAACAGCTGTTCTTATATTTGCTCCAAGGAGTTTTCTTTTTTATTTTTAATTTACTATCTGTATAATAAGAAATGCAGTTTGTGTCTCTCATTGAGATCAAAACAAAAATAGTTACAATGAAAATCCCATGTAGCATTCAATTTCATAATGCCTTAGAGAACTTTTTCTCATGTTTGACTCTTCTGGAAAAATAAAAATGACCAACTAGGTCAAGGAAAACCATAAAAGTTACACTTGTATGACAGAAAACAGCATCCTAGCATACAATTATCGGCTAGAGAAGTGACTTAAAAGTTCTGGCTGGCTTTGTTTTGGGATTTTTTATTTTTGAGGTGCTACAATAAAAAATAAATCTAAGAGAGAAGAGCCCAAATACATTCACTTTCAAGCAAAAACTTAATTTAGACCTGGAGAGGTTAGAGAGAGAAAGAATTGTAAACAACATAGGGCCAAGTAAGTGGACTGTGTACCATCAATGCCTGTCATGAAGAATGCAAAGAAACAATGTGATTTTCTGTTAATAATTAATCCTGTTCAAAACCAATAGGCAAATATTTACAGCTATGTGTTAGAGGCACAAGCAGGTATGCAGAAGGCAATTAAAGTGCAAAGCCATTTAAAGATGTAAACAAACACTTGCATATTTCTTGCATATCTCTCACAGAATTTTATTTTGTAAGGTTGTACTGAGAAACAACACTCAGTCCTTCCCAGGCTAGTAAGCTGTGTGCCAAATCTTACAAAAGTTTCCTGTAACTCAGAACTGCTTGGAAGATATTATCATAATTTTGAAAAATAATACAACTGGAATACACCTGAGCATTGCAGATAGAAAAAAATAAGAACAAACCTGTTTTTCAGAGTCAATAAAGAAATGTATATATAAGATACCTGTGAAGGGTAGATTTTCTCATCTATGATTTGATTTTTCCCCATGTTAGGACAAAAAGTAACTACAGTGAGGAATGTTCCTTACTCCATAAACAGTTGCAAAACTACATTTTTTTTTTTTAGGATTTATAAACTATTATATTTCTGCCAAATCTTAAAACATTCCTTTATGTACTGTTCCAGATATTCTGGAACTGTAGAAAATGAGAGATTAGTACCTGTTCAGATGCATCACAAAAAAAAATCCAAACTGCACCTGATTTCAGGAAGAAAATGGCCTAATATGGCCCAGACACTAGCTTGGACCATTTATGTTTCATATGAAAGATAAGTCTTACTTATGTCCTGTTCATTAATATGCATGTTTAGATAGGGAGATCCGCATAGTGGGTTAGAAAGCTTAACAATTTCTGGAGTATTTGTAAGAATTACTTTTTTCTTTTCCTTAGTAATGAACCGTCAGCTTCTGGTGACCACATTGATTGGCAGAAAAGGTATTTCTTAAACTGTCTTTACTTATTCTATATGCTGAACTACATTTCTTGCTGAAACTGAACATGGCAAAGCCCACTGAATTACATTTAAATATCAATCCATTTCGTTTTTCAAAAATATTCCTGCAGTTTGCTGTTTTTTGAACAGAACAGAAACAACAGAAAGAAGACACTACTGATGCTCCTTTGATTTTGATTTTCTGTTTGTAAAAATCCATCATGAAGGTAAAAATCTCCAAGAATGATTCATTCATGTATTAGTAACTGAAGTGAATAATTTGGAATTGCCTATGTAATGACGCCTTCTTATTATTTCATCATTTATGAATAATGAAAGTTTGCAATAGTATTAATGATGATGAAAGTAACTGTTACATCAAAGCATAAGGAATTCATTGAGACAAAAAGGGCTCTACCTGCCTAATTATTTGTCACTAATTATTCACACCAGCTATTCTGTGACTTGAAGTTTGAATAGACACCTATTATTCCTTCTGCCTAAGTAATACCATCAGTAAGGAATGTAAAAAATGCCAGTATTTTAACAAGTTGAAATGATATATGTAGGCTTAAATGTAAATAACATACATATTCATTTTGTTTACTAACACTTTCACTAATAAGATAGGGAAGAATTGTAGTATTTTTTTCCTTATATTTTCACACTAAAGTTTTATTTTTCATTGATTTCTCAATCTGACTATAAACAATCTTGCAACTTAATGATTTCACTTATTTTTTCATTCCATATAGCTCTATGGTCATTTCAGGTATTTATTAGTGGCTGATAGAACAAAAGACATTGACCATTCTTAATTTTCTCTTTAAACAACGGAATATATGACCTTATCTAGCATATAATCTTGCACATTACAGTAATAAAATGGAGACTTTTTTCCAGAACAGGCTCTTCTGGTGGAATATTATGTGGAGATAAATTGGTAAATGAAATCAAATCACCTCCTGAGAACTGAAGTCTTTACCTTGAAGGCAGCTTAAAATGTTGTCACAGAATGTTAACAGCAAGTAATGACTGTTTCCAAAACTCCTACAACACAGCAGTACAAACCACTCAGAGTTCAGCCATCTGTGGCACTAGTCCTTGAAAAACTCTTTTACTGTCTAGAGACGTGATGTAATCAATTTGCGATTTCAGCTGCAGTTACAACCATATTCATTTAAAATCAAATAAAATATTTCCCTATGAAAAAAATAAGGGGAAGCACTGTCTATCTATGATATAGAGTTTTGATGTTACAAAAATGTTGCCTTTAACCAGCTTTTGAACAAATAAATACTTGTAATTCAAACATGAGAAAAATCTCATACCCAATACAGTATTTACGCACATACTTAACTGGTAATTTTTGATTAGTCGTACTGAATTCATCAGGACTATTCATGTTCCTGTTGCTCAAAGCTGTTTTTTCTTCTATTAAGCTTAAGAACATAAAATCAGGATGCTGGTAAGATTAAAATTCAACCTATTGGTTATGTTACTGGAGACGGTGACAGATGATTAGAAAAATATTGTAACCAACAGATGTACAGGCTGATTCTGCACATCATATATCTTTCCAGCTTGTGGAAATCAGAGGTTTCTTGTTTTCCTGAGCAGGATGTTGCATTTTGCCCATTGTTTTTAATAGCCACTTGCATTTTTCTTTCATGAATTTGTCTTATTCCTTACTTGAACTCATATGTGCTTTTAGAGTTCACAACATCCTGCAACTGTGAATTCTACATAGATTGCACACTGTGTGCAGCTTCAGTAGGAATCAGTGTTTAGCTTCTTCTGTCTTCACAGAAATCTCATCACATGTATCTTACTGAATTGGAGACAGAATTTGGTGGTCTTTGCTGACATTCAGTGAGCTGGACCTTTGACAAGTAATTATACCTGGACAAACAATATACAAGAAGAAAAAGAAATATACTTGTACTCTTTCTGAATATAGATGGGATTGTAAACACCCTGAATTGATGATAAATTCACATGTATACAGAACAGTAACAGTCCATTTTTTTCTTAAAGTGTGTTGCTTATACTTTTCTATTATTATAATATTAACATTCAAATTGTGATAGATTTTTATTGATAAAAGAATACCTTATGCCAAGGTTTCTCAATCGCCTACTGATTGGGGTTCCTTAGTTTTTGTTTGGCAAATATAAGGCAATAAAAGAACCAGAATTATAAAGAGTACTGAACATGTTTCTTTTGAAAAGAAGAAATGCCTCTTGAACATAGATCAAATTCATCAGTGGATGATGTTTACCTCGACTTTGGTAAAGCATTTGGCACTATCTCCCACAACATCCTCAACTATAAACTGACAAACTATGAGTTACGTAAGTGCACAGTGAGGTGGATTGAAAACTGGCTGAAAGACCAGACCCACTGGATTTTGATCAACGGCATAAAGTCCAGATGGAGGCAATCCACTAGTGGTGTACCCCAGGGGCTGATACTGGGGCAACTGATACTGGGCTTTTTAATATCTTCATTAACAACGAGGATGCTGGGACAGAGTGCATCCTCAGCAAGTTCTCACAGTTGATACAAAACTGGGAGGAGTCACTGATAGATGGTCATGCTGCTATTCATAGGGACCTAGACAGGCTGGAGAAATGGGCTGAGAGGAGTCTCATGAAATTCAACAAAGGGAAATGCAAAGTTCTGTACCTGGGGTGAATAACCCCTGGCACCAGGACATACTGAGTGTTGACTGTCTGGAAAGCAGCTCTGCAGAGAACTTTAGGGTTCTGGTGGACAGCAGCTGAACATGAGCCAACAATTCTTTCTTCTAGCAAATAAGGCCAACGGTGTCCTGGACTGCATTGGGAAGAGTGTTACCAGCAGTTCAGGGGAGGCAGTCCTTCTTTTCTACTCAGCACTGGTGAGACTGCATCTGGAGTACTTGTGTCCAGTTCTGGACTCCAGTTCTGGACTCCTTAGTACAAGAAAGATATGGACTTACTGAAGCAAGTCCAGCACAGAGCCACAAAGATGCGTAAGGGACTGGAGCATCTTTCATATCAGGAGAGCCTGAAAGCTGGGGTTGTTCAGCATGGAGAAGGGAAGGCTCAGGGAGAGATCTTATCAATGTGTATAAATACCTGACAGAAAGGAATGAAGATGAGGGAGCCAGACTTTTTTCAGCAGACAATGTACTCTAGCTGACTCTGCCTGAATGGGGGAGTTGGACTAATTTCAAGACGTCTTTTCCAACCTAAACAATTCTGTGATTTCATGATTCTTGAACCTCATGAGGTTTCTGTTGGCCCAGTCCTCTACTTTCTGAGGTCCCTCTGAATTGACAGTTTGCCACTTGTGTTAGCCACTCCACCAAGTTTAGTGCCATTAAAAGCTTTCCTGGTGTTACACTCCATATCATTGTCCAGACCACTGATAACGATGTTGAACAAAACAGGCCCCAGTATTGACCCCTGGATACTCTGCTTGTCACAGGCTTTCATCTGGACATTACACTATTGATCACATTCTTTGCACATGGGGGTCCAACAGGTTTTCTGCACACCTAACCATCCGTAAATTCATTCAGCCATTGCAGATTTATTCAGCTTCTGTTTTATTGTCTGTTATTTTGTATAGGATAGGACATAGTGTATAAAGTTCAAATGTCTTGGGCAGTAAACACTGCTTTCCTTATGAGGATAACAAAAAAGAGGGAAGTGAAAATATTAACAATGCTTAATTAACGATTTCTTAAAAAAAAAAAAAGTCTATGTACTTTCTGATAAAAGAAAATATCATTGGAGTTGTTCTATATACTTAGTTATAAACGTTCTAAGTGATTGATGTGTTTTAACAGTTTGTTTGTTTTTTTTTTCAAATTTTAGTGCAATTAAGCTTATAAAATGAATTAAGGAAAAGAAAGAGTGGCATTGTCTGTATACTGTTTCCTCAAAAGAGATTTTAAAAATTTGTTTTAGCTACATATGTGATACAGAAAATAATGGTTTTTAGATGGGCTACCACAGTGTGTAATTAGCTAAGTAATGTGGCAATTTTGTGGCAATTACTAAAGTCTGTTACTGCGAATGATGTTAGTATTTTGGCATGGTATTAAAGGCTTGAAAGCAGTGAACAAAAAAAAAAACTTATTGGGAAAAAAAGGTTAATGAGACTTACACAAGTAATGTGCATAGAGCTTTAAAATGTAGTACTTGGGACAGTATACTCTCAAGAAAACAAGGAATGGTCATATGAGGTCACTCTTAATTTCGGGCCATAAAAAGGCCATACAAAGGGCTATAGAAGCACAAAAGACAGATTCTAGATATGCAATGCCCCAGGGAGAGTTACATGCTGCCTACAGAGCCATTAAAACTCTTGAAAAGAAAGTTATATTAAATTTAGAGCCTTGGCTCAGCACTGGCAATGTGTAGATCTAAATATCTGTTCAAACTAAATTAAAAAAAAGGAAACAACACTTACACCCCAAAACAATAGTTATAAGTTCTGTTTTATAATGGCACCACAGTCATCAGAATTCCTAGGCTGCTTACAATAACTAGTTTTGTTGGTCTGTAACATTGTTCTCCTACAGCACAATTTTTCAGCTTTCTCAGTATGCTACATTATGAAATAAAATTGTGCTTTGCTCTTTTTGGAATTATGCTTTGTGCACAAACATAGGGTTTCTGCCTTGCCATTTCTTAAAATTTTAAGGTGATATCTCCTTTTTATAGACAATCTGAAAATGCAGAAAGTAAAAAGTTGTTTTTCCATAACATATTAAGTTGATCTCATATTAAAGAAAAGCATAGCTAGGATGAAGAAACATTGACCAGAAAATACAGGAATACATATGCATTTTTTATTTTACTTGTAAAACTTTAGATTATGTCTATGCTTGGACATGTCTATGTCTCAGGAGTGGCTTGCATTAGTTCTATCCCATGTGATTATTTATGCTCATAACATTAGTGCTTTTTGTCCACTTCATAAATTCTGAAAGACAACATGGTAAATTGGAAAGGCAGGGAACCCTGAGAACCAAGACATGACAGAACCTAGTGATCACGATTCTGTTTCATTTTCAAATCAATGTAATTTATAAATAGTATATGGAGCCAACATGCTTCCACAGTGAAAGGAAGCTCAGAAATAGTATCTATCAGTATTCTCCTGAAAAGAATTGTCTTTCTGATCCTAGCAATCATTCGGCCACATTGTAAATTCAGTCAGGCTGATGTAAACCCTTTTCAATATAATAGCTTAAAGTAGTCTGAACTGCTAATAGCAGTGACATATGTTTTTGCTTTTCATCATTCTACACATTTTGAGCAGATTTTTGTAACTGTTTAGACATATCAAGATACAGCAAGTCATCTTAGTGGGATTCCTGTAGCATGACTTACATGCACAACAGTTTCTAAATACCTAGAAAATTTCTATCATCTACTTAATATTTTAAAACCTGGCCCAGTTTTGGAAGCATATGACAAAAAGCTACAAAATTAGTAGCACGAAGAGAGTGGATAAAAGATAATTTGTCTTTTCCAGAACAAGAACTACAGAAGTATTGAAGGATAGTACCTGCCAGTAGCTTGTGGAACTCTGCCAAGGGGTATTACAGATTCAAGTTTGCAAGATTCAAGAAGCCTGGACAAGTATTCAAAGACTGATCAAATGTGGGTTACTGTAAAGAAGCTTTAACAGGCCTAAGACAACCTTCAGGGCATCGATGGTGTTTGAGAGCTGAAAACAGTCTGAGACTGGGAGAGTACTGGGAACTGTATCACATGTCTATCTAGTTGTTACTCTTCATAGGAGTCCATAATGGGTCACTTCTGGAGAAAGGTTATTGGGCTGATCCAGTACAGACATGCATATATGAATGGAATTATAGTCCTAACCCGATGAGTTACATGAAAACAAGAAAGGCATGACTCTTACGGAGAAAGACATGTATAGTCATCCATAAAAAAGTCTGAAGTTTAAGGAGGACAGACTAATTATCTCTTGCCAGCAGACAAACGGGGGAGGAGGGAGCAACTGCCCTTTGTGTCATGGGGTGGAGGGGCACTTGCCACCCTCCCCCAAGGGGCCCCCAGAAGGAAACGACAGGGAGGGAGAAGAAACGTACCCCCAGAGACCCAACTGGGGCCCTGGTCAAGGGGGCCATAACCGCTGCGGGTGCCCCACTCATCCCAGTGCGGACCACAGGGCACCAGTGACATGACCAGGTCCCCAGGCCATGGCCTTCCTGAGGAAGGCTGAAATGGTCAACGGAAAATGCCCCAGAGAAACACTGGACAGACTAGTGTAACACCAGAAAAAAAAGAGTAGACTCTAAGAAGGATTTTCCCTTTAACAGATTTAAGGGGATGACTAATGGTCCTTTCCGTAATAACTAGATAATGTGGACTGTTAGACTGTTAAAATATTAATTGGGCTAGCGATAAATTCCCGGCCCATAACATGTGGTATGTTCCCGGCTGCCCATAACAAGGCTCTGAGCATTGCAAGAGCTGTGGATCTGCCCCAGGCCTGGTGTCATGGGGTGGAGGGCCCATGGCTGGGCTCAGCCAGGGTGCTTATGGGGGCTGGAGCATCATACCAGAGTAGCTCCCTGGGATTAATAATGAAGGAAGAGAAGTCTCACAGAGACAGTCTTGAAGAAAAGCCCTGGTTCTCATAGTGTAGTAACTTGTTTATGTATTAATCCAGCAGCCAATCTTTCCATTTCCCTATAGGCTTATACTTCCAAGCCAGTCTATTCCCCTTGCTGCTCAGTCATAACAGGAGTATGGGTACAATGTAAGTACTTTGGTGATGACATAATACAGCAGGTGATCTGCCTGTTTAAGTTATATGTGTTTCTTTTGCAGGCCTATGTGGCAACAACAGCTAAGTTTCTCATCAGAATACTTATATAAAGCAGAGAAAGACTCAAAGAGTTAGCACAATTGCCTTCGGAACCAAGCCATGGGGTGTTTGTTTGTTTTACTAGTGCCCCATGAATTATTAAAGTGTTTTACTTTTGAAAATACCCCAAATTCTTCAAGATGGGTTGAGGGGAATATTAATGCAGTGAGTGGCACCTTGGCCAGAAGAGATCAGTGTTTTGCAAAAGGACTCTCTCACCTATGACTTGCTGTTCTGTGTTTGTATTGAGTTAACTACAACAAAATCACAGAGGAAAGACATGCGGAGACTGACCATTTTAGCTATGGGCAGAGTGGCTTATTTCTCTGGTGCCACCATTCCCCCATGAGAAGATCACGTTGCTCAGAAATCTAGAACAGCTGTAGCTTTAACTAGCACTGTTAAGGCATTTATCTCTGACTGCCACCAGGCTTTTATAATTTTTCTCCTAACTGAGATAGGATGATAGTTACTCCTTTATCTATAAGATATTTCCTCGTCTTGTAAAGTAATGAATTCCTTTTCCCCATTGCTTATGAATTCATCTTGAGGGCCTGACAGTCTTTTTCTAATCTTTTTGCTTTCTCTTTCCTTTCATTCTCTTCCGGAGGTCTTGCTTTCTGCCTGCGGTTGTCTAAGTGCTTATGGGTTATCTGCTTCTCTACAGCAAACTCTCTTCAGTTACATAAAAAAAAAAAAAGGCAGTTTTGGTAGACAGTCTGCTTTATCAGACAAGTTGTCAGGCAAATGATTTTCTTTTTTTTTTTTTTTTCCAATTAATAAGTATTTTGTGAAGAGAAGTTTTGTCAATGACCATGCTTATTATGGTATCTGAACAAAATTTCACACACAATTTTGTCTAGAAAAGGCAGAAAGTTTTATTTGGATATTTTTAATGAGCAATGTTTTAACTTACAGCCTCAAGAAGACAGTTTGATTTAAAAATCCACCTAAAAATGACTAATTTTGTCATCAAAATAACCTGGAAATGGAATGATATGTTTAATTTTCAGTTAACAACATCAATGAGAATTTTTAGACCATGAATTATCTGAGATAGCACTCTCATTTTTAAAGACTGAAGAGAAGTACCTATTTCTATATACTCCATGAGTAAAAAAAAGATATACTGATTTATGTCAAAAATCTATAAATTGATTTTATGAAACATTTAGGATTGTTTGAGTACTATTTATCATACCTTTTTATAGAAAATATAATTGTTTCCATGGTATATTATTATCAATATTAGAACCTCTGAATAACGTTTTTATTAGACGAGAATCAGACCACTAGGGGTCTCCCTTGCTTTACTTTTCTGTATTTTCTGGTACATTACTGATCTCTTGCAAAACATGGTTTTTCTTGGAATTATTCAGGACGTTTTTGAAAAATCTATAATGCTGATTGAAGGGTAGGTTATTCTACTCTCAAGGAGAGAAATATGACTTCTCATATATTTCTTTTGTTCAAAATAAATAATTTTTCTTAAATTCAGCTTGCCACAAAAGGATTTAAAAAATTAAATGCTGTTAACTAATACATATTAAATCTGATATGTATGAAGACATCCATTTCACAATTTTTTTTTAAACAGATGAATCAGGCTACTCTGATCTTTGCAAACATGTTATCTTAGATGCATGGACCTTCTTTGACCTATTATGAAGAATTCCACGTTTGGAAAATGCTAACAGCTTTCACCAAAATAAATAGAGTGGGTTAAATAAAGCATTTCATGATTGCTTGAGCAAGACTGACTCCTCTTTTATTTCAGAGGAGTGAAACCATTGCTTTTGTATGACACAGTTGCTTTTCCAGAGGAAAAAAGCCAGCCACTTCGTGTATTTCATCTGATTGCCTGTATATACACTGAAGGTGGTGACTTCTTCACAGGATGATCAGCTGAGGGTTTTTCTTGCATGGATCTGTTTTAAGCATGCAGTCTCTTTGTCTCTTTGACCTCTTGTGCAGAAAAAAATTGTTCTTCAATGCCTTCTAGTTCAGATTCTCCCGTGCTTGTATTTAGGGCAGAATAGATCACATTTTTAGTGACATTACTTTGTACCCTTATATCACCATGAAAAAGACAGAATAAATTTCCTCCCTAAATGTTGCAACTTAATTTCTTCCTCAGGAGGAAGAAAACCCATCAACAAAAAATAATCTGTTTTCCCTTTTATGCTTTTGAAGCACTAGTTGACTAATATTATCGCAGATAAATTCTGACATTTTCAATGCTGCTAAGGGAAAGCAAGGATGTACAGTTATAGTGAAGTGCTTCTGAAACTTATACAATGAAAACAATTGTATCCATTTTAGGTATATTAGATAAGTAGAAAAAAGAATATAATTTTGCAAAATGGAAAAAGATGAAATAAATATCAAGAAAAATATTTGCAAGTCTCTCAGATCAAAAACAAGAGTGAATTTATCCCAGTTTTACAGAGATGTTAGAGAATTTACGAATTTGAGTTTGACGATGAACTCATAACATATTTCTAAAATGTTGGCTCACCTTGAAAGATGAACTTCTCTTTGAGAGAAACCAACTTCAAATAACTTACCTGTTGAGGTGCTGTTTGGTTTGAGGCATCTACTTTTGCAAAAGCTCTTAGAAGTTTTAGGTCCCTCTGGGGTCTTAAAGCTTGTGGTGAGCTGGATAAAATATTTGAAAGTGAGAAAAGAAATATAGTCTAATAACACTAGTTTCTAGGCAAAGCCATGTTTCAGCCAAGGAAAATAAGCTCTGAACAAAGTGAGGCTTGTTTACAAAAATAAAGGTAGGCATTACTCATCCCTGCCCCATGCCCTGCCCTCCTGCCCAAATGAGATTAATTCTATCAATAGAAAGTAGACATGCTATGAATACTAGCTTTGTGAATTATTTTTTCCATATCAATAAGATTCTTCAAAGGGATTATTTTTGTTTTCTGATGTATGTAGCTAAAAATGTCCATCACTGCATTTTTTCCGCAGATATTTTCATTAGGTTCATAAGGCATTTTGCCAGAAAAAGGAGTCCAGGCTCCTGCACAATGTTTTCTTTTTTTCTGCATCAAATGGATTTTGAAGTCCATTAGCAAAAATTTGCAGTTTGAAATATAATTTGGATTGAGGACCAAATGCTGAAACTCTACTCATGTTAATTACATCAGCATGGACATTGAGAACTTTCGTTTTAAAGGTTCCAGATTATAGAAAGAGAATTAGTCTACACTAAAATGGTGTAGCTGAAACCATACTTACTCTGTTTTTAAAGCACAGTCTATGACTTGTAAATGTAGTTTCTTTGGTTCATATCATTCAAATACTATTCATGTCCTGTCAGAGAACGACTGTCAAAAAATAAGCAGCATTTAGCTGATGATAAAAAAGCAATAGCATAACAGATTCAGTTCAAGTACCTTGTAGAGTTAAAGTAGGTAATGATATGAGTTTTAAATGAGCCCATGGGACTTGCCCATCACATGTGGATATAGGTCATCAGATTCTTTAACGACACAGAAAAATATCTTGAGCTTTCTGTAGACAACCAGAAAATATTATATAAATGATTTAGTAGAAATAAGATATGCATGCTGGTAGAAGAAGGATAAAATTGAAGGATGCCTGCCTTCCCTTTTCCTGGCTACTTACTTATCATGTAGTTTGACACAGAGATGACAGTGTAGGTAATTGTCCTGATAATTTAACAATTGCAGTAAGGATTGATTTTGTGTATTCAGTCACTGTGCTCTTGTCTCCACAATCTTAGGCTGAGGTAAAATATACTGATTGGATTAATCCATCTGCCAGCTGAAGAAATTGCCTAGGTTAGAGGTGGTAATAAGAATCCATCACGTGTTTGTTTGCATTCAGTACCATTTGTTTACAGTGTATGTACTTGGTGAGCTGAAGGAGCCCATGACACCTCAGGTCACCAAGGAAGAGCGAGCGGCTGCGTGGTGCTCAGTTGCCAACTGAGGTTAAACCATGACATGCAGTCAAACAGCTGAGCATATCTGTGTTCAGGTTTTCTTCCTAGATGGCCAACTCATAGTTCAAATGACTTCGCTTCTTCTGTGCACAATCAGTCATGAACTGTTCAAGCACCAGTGACTCATCTGAATGCCAGGTTCCTCGAACAAAAGCAACTTCCCACTCAAGTCTTCTTGCCTGAAGCTTACCCTTCTTCCTCCATTATACAGTTCATTTTTTAAATTATTTTGTTTCAGCCTCCTCTCTGATTACTCAGAACTAGGAGCCACTGTTGTATAGTTACTGGGAAGAACTACCAGTCTGGCAGTGTCAGGACACTGGAGCAGCAGGGCACTTGACTGATCTGTTGACTTTCTTTATTGTGGAGCTTAAATAAGTTCTCATGAATTAAGAGAATAGATCTAGGTAGACTTCTAAAAAAATCTATTTATAAAAAAGCTTGTCACAGTTTGTCTGTGAATGATGTGCATAGGCATGATCAGAGGAGTTTTTAAGAACTGTCAGACAGATTTAAAGAAATTAAGGTACCTATAAGAGCAGATGAGCACTCACTGAGGTTTTCGGTAGAGTCCCTGGTTGCAAGGTTTATCTTGAACAATCCTAACAGGTATCTCTCTGTGACTTTAGGCATTTGTATTTTTTGGAAAACTGTCCCTGGATTCTTTGCTACCAGAGGCCATTTTTTTTCTTGTATATCAATCTATTTTACGTCACTAAAAACATGCAAAAAAACTTTTCAACTCTTTATCATATTCCACTTTCAGAGTCTGTGATTCCCCAAAATGTACTGTTGTAAAGCATGTAATACTAGTAAAAAACATTGATGACCTGTTTCTAATTTTTGATTCCTAAGCAAAACATCCCTTGTTTATGATAATGCAAATTAAAATAAACCCTCAAATAGATATGATCTTGCAGTCAGTGAATGACAGAACTCAATTGATACAGCTCTGTTGAAATCCAAGGGGTTATTTTATTTATGTGACCCAAGGACCTCACCTTAACAAGCATTTCAGACCATATTATCTTTTTAATTCCTCTTGTCAACTCAGAATGATGTAGAAGATATGTCTACACAGTGAAGTATGGTAGAAAAATTTCTGAGTTAGTGAAGAGTTGGTATGTATTAATGACATTGTACAATAATGTCTGGATCAACTCCTACCTGAAATCAATATACACAATTCATTATTATGAATACGAAATTGTGCTGTACTCTTGTAGGTTTTTCTTCTAGATTGGACTTACAGACTTTAGCACATTGCAATTCAAATGTAGCCATAATGTTTACAGGACTAAGTTGCCACATACATTAGGTATTTTGGAATCATTGCAAATGTCTTTGTACCCAATTGTACGGATGTGCCTAAGGTGTGTATAGCCTGAACTTTAGTGCTATTTTTATAGCACTATAAATATATACTTTATACTTTCATATAATGAAGAGTATCATGACTGCATAACAGCTATCTAATGAAATATTCTTGGTTGACAAATAATTTTAGAACATCTAAAGCAGATCAAGCTCCTATGCCAGATGGTGAAATCTATGTCATATAATTCTCTATTCAACTATGGGTTATATGGCAGCTTTGAATAACCTGGCATGCAAGAGGCTGTCTGAAATACATCATCCAGAAACACAAAAATAGATATTATTGGGAAGTGGTATAGGAAAAACTATTGAATGTTTCTCAAAACATAAAGGTTAAAACTGTCAGTTATATGCAACAGGTTGACAGCATCATTAGAATTCTTTAGTGATGACTTAGAGAAATTTTGGCACTATATCAGAGAGTGAAGAACTAGTGATTGAATATGCAGATTTTGGAAAACTCTGTCTAAAGCCTAAGCTGCTATACTGCAAACAAACTTCCATGTGCCTGCCAGGATTTAAAAAAGAAATATTTTGGAAAGCTGATCTGCAGTCACTGATGACATAGTCTGAAGTAATTACAGGGTGTTACAAAATTACAGAGTAAATTTGTGTAGTTTGTGGATTTCAGATTCCATAGTTGCAGTGGATATCAGAGTGTTAGAGCAAAGTAAAGTTGACACATCTACATTATACAAACTTCAAAATGGTGTAGATTTCTTATCTGATATTCTGAGCTTCATACGTTGAAAGGGAACTTAAAATTTTGTAAAAAATCAAATAGATCTAATTGTAAGAATTTTCCATTTGTACTCAATGTAGTACGTTCTAGTAATTCATCAATGTGGAAGGATAGAAACATAGTTTGTAATTCTGAGGGGAGATATAAAAAGAAAATGTAACTTTATTCATGATTATAGTGTTTTTATCTCCATATGAAATTTAGGACATACTTCTACCTGTTTTTTATAACGGAGATGGTCTGACACTTTAATGCAGATCCATGGAACACCATAGTATGTACATGTACTACTCTATTTTTGTGACTAGACAACCCTTTATATGCATCAGACTGTGTCATGTTTTAACCTCAGTCGGCAGCTGAGCACCACGCAGCCGCTCGCTCACTCCCCACCACCCGGTGGGATGGGGGAGAGAATTGGAAGAGCACAAGTGAGAAAAACTCATGAGTTGAGATAAAAACAGTTTAATAATTGAAATCAAATGATAATAATAATAATATGATAATAATAATAATAATAATAATACACAAAGCAAGTGATGCACAGTACAATTGCTCACCACCCGCCGACCGATGCCCAGCCAGTCCCTGAGCAGCGGCCCCCCCGGCCAGCTTTCCCCCAGTTTATGTACTGAGCATGACGTCACATGGTATGGAATGTCCCTTTGGCCAGTTTGGCTGTGCCCCCTCCCAGCTTCTTGTGCACCTGCAGCCTTCTCAGTCAGCAGAGCATGGGAAACTAAAAAGTCCTTGGCTAGTGTAAGCATTACCTAGCAACAACTGAAACATTGGTGCGTTATCAGCTTGTTCTCATCCTAAATCCAAAACACAGCACTGTACCAGCTACTAGGAAGAAAATTAACTCTATCCCTGCCGAAACCAGGACAGACTGAAAGGATATTGCAGTTTAACACTATTTGAAGTGTTCTTTGACAAGCTGTAGTCAGAATGCATAATTCTAACAGGTGTCATCATTTAGCACTATTATAGTTAACTCTTTTAGTGGGTGTATGAGTAAGTTATTAAGCTTGGAAAGTTGTTATTCCTGGAACGTTTTTTGGTTACCTAAAAGCTTCCAATTGAAAAACTGATTTAAAAGAGTAGAAGAAAGTAGTTTTATTGTCTGGTTCAAGTCAATTTTTGAGATTTTTTTCTCGGGAACTGAATACTTATGTTGGCCTGAGTTCCCTGGAGGAGTGGCTTGCCTACTTTATATGGTATTTGGTTCTCACATTTCAGGAGTAAACATATACTAAGGTAACCTTAGTTTGATACAGAACTTTTGGCATTGATTGTCCCATCCTTCATAGTAGTAAAAAAATGTCATAATAAAGACTTACTTTTGATTTGAAATAGTATTGTACATGCAAAGGTATACTGAAATAACTGAAGAAATGAATTATGGTCAATGTTATTTTAAATGCAATGAACATCACCAGTAATGAATTTTATAAATTAACTGCATTCCTTTGTTTTCTCTAACCAAAGGACCAAAAATTTCACTTTTCATGGCATTTAAAACTAATATTTATCAAGCATAAGTTTTATTTCCTTTCCTTTTATTTCCCTTTCCTTTATAAATGATCTGGACACAGGAATCGAATGTACATTAAGTTTACTGACAATACTAAACTAGGAGGAGCTGTAGGCTCCCTCGAGGAAGGAGAGGCCTTACAGAGAGATCTGGATAGACTAGAGAGCTGGGCAATCACCAACCATACGAAATTTAACAAGACCAAGTGCTGGATTCTCCACCTGGGACAGAGTAGTCTTGGCTGTATGTACAAATTGGGGGACGAGAGGCTGGAAAGCCCCCCCGCAGAAAAAGCTCTGGGAGTTTGGGTCAATGGCAAGTTGAATATGAGTCAACAGTGTGCCTTGGGAGCCAAAAGGGCCAACCATGTCCTGGGGTGCATCAAGCACAGCATAGCTAGACAGTTGAGGGAGGTGATTGTTCCACTCTACACTGCACTGGTGCGGCCCCACCTCGAGTACTGTGTGCCTCAATACAAGAAGGACATCAAACTATTAGAGTGTGTCCAGAGTAGGGCGACCAAGGTGGTGAAAGGTCTTGAGGGCAAGACTTAGGAGGAGCGGCTGAGGTCACTTGGTTTGTTCAGCTTGGAGAAGAGAAGGCTGAGGGGTGACCTCATCACAGTCTACAACTTCCTCAAGGGGGGAAGTGGAGGGGGAGGTGCTGATCTCCTCTCTTTGGTGACCAGTGATAGGACACAAGGAAATGGTATGAAGCTGCATCAGGGGAAGTTCAGATTGGGCATCAGGAAAAGGTTCTTCACTGAGAGGGCGGTTGGTTACTGGAACAGGCTCCCCAGGGAAGTGGTCATGGCACCAAGCCTGTCAGAGTTCAAGGAGCATCTGGACGATGCTCTTAGTTCATATGGTTTAGTTTTAGGTAGTCCTGTGAGGAGCAGGGAGTTGGACTTCATGATCCTTATGAGTCCCTTCCAAATTGAGACATTCTATGATTCCTCCCAGGTGTAGCTTGCTTTTCTTGTTAAAGAATACATTATTACTTTGACAAACTCAATCCTGTGTTCAGCATGAGAAACTCAATCCTGTGTACAGCAGCAGGAAAGCTTATGTTAAGCTTAGTAACAGGTTTTTAACTCCTGGCTGATTTTTGCCCCCCCCTTCCATTTCTGATAATGGCTTTACAATGCCTAGCTTGATTTAGGTCAATTACTGCAACATTAACTAGAAGTCAGAGAATTCAGTGCTTGAGCTAGACAATTCAGCTTCCTCCTGCATTCTATACAGTGCTGTATAAACTGATATTTTCTCACTGAGATGGATAAGTCAGAATGTTCTGAGTCCAAAAAAATATTTTAGCCAGTGATATTAGATAAATATGGAATTCTGAAGAGCTGGATTTGTCCTTAGCCAACTCATATCAGGAATGTTTTATATATATCCTGTAAAATTTACATTTTTCAATGATTATCTTCATTGTTTGTTACCAAAATGTTTTATTATTTGAATAGCTCTTAAGCATTGACTTTTCCAGAAGTGAAAAACTATATGTTGTTTATATGTGCAGTAACTCAGCAGAAGTCAGCAATTGATGGTTCATTACCATATGCTACAGTTTGCACAATTGCTGGATGTGTTAGAAAAAAATTTTGATCTGATCCTGAAAGACAAACTTATGACTTCATGTGTATTCTGAAGGCAAAGACCCCAGGCAGGATTCATCTCGCTTGGCTTTAAACATCTACAGTTGGGATGGTTGCCCTAAGCTCTATTTCTGTTCAACTGAGAGAAATATGTGCATCTGTTACATAGTTCATCTGACCAAATGAAGTCGTCCCCCTTAGAATGAGATGAGTTGTACTGTAGAAGTTGTAATTGCTCCCCATTTTCTGTAAGGGGAGTCTAGATAGATGATCTGAGATACACAAGTCTACATTAAAATGCAAACAGAAACCCTCCTTCCGCTCCCACTGTAAAGCTGATGAGTTTGTTCTTTCAGCTCATAAAGACTGAGAAGCACTATCTCTCCTCCAGTTCAGGCTCTCCTCATCCCCCAGTCCTTCACTAACTTCCCTCAGATCGTTCAAAAACACAACTTGAAAACTCACTCATACATGGAGATGCTAACATTTCAGCGATGAACATGCCTTCTAGATCCATTTTTAGTCTTTGGCCTGTGTCTGATGGGGATATTCCTGCACTTGTTGGTGCTACAGCTCTGCTAGAGAAGAACAACAGTTTTTGAAGTGTATGTCTAGGCTGTAAGGGTGGTCTGTCCAACAGTATGTGAGATACTAGCATTTTAACCCACAGAAATTCCACTGTTTCTATTCATGTGCTGATGTGATGGAAGTCGCTTGCACACAACCTTTTATTTTTCTTATTAGGGAACTGTATTGGGTCTGAAAAAGATGGAGTTAACTTTCCCCATAGCAGCCCTCATAGTACTGTGCTTTGTATTTGTAGCTAGAACGGTATTGATAACACACCAGTCTTTTTGCTACTGCTGAGTACTGCTCGCACAGCATCAAGGCTGTCTCTCCAAACCTGCCCTCCAGGGGCCAGTAGGCTGGGGGTGACCAAAAGTTTGGGAGTGGACATAGCCAGAACAGATGACTCAAGCTGACCAAAGAGGTACTCAGTAGCATATGACATTGTGCTCAGCAATAAAAGCTGAGAAAGGAGGAGGGGAGGGGGCATTCATTATTAAGGTGTTTGTCTTCTGGAGCAACCACTACACATACTGAGGCCTGGCTTTCCAGGAAGTTGTTGGACATCACCTGCTGATAGGAAGTAGAGAATAAATCTTTTTGTTTTCCTTTGCTTCCATGTGCGGCCTTTGCTTTTCTTTATTAAACTCCCTTTATCTCAACCCACAAGTTTTTTTTCATCTTATTTCATGACCTCTGTCCTGCTGTGGAGAGGGAGCGATAGAGCAGCTTGGTGGGCACCTGGTGGCCAGCCAAGGTCAACAGACCACAACCCATTTTGGTGCCCAATGAGGGTCATGAGGAATTCAAGATAAGGATAGTAATCGGAGAGCTAAGAGGTAAAGCATGGACTGAAAATTGCTGGAGAGTGGAATAATTGTTAGGCATTTTTATTGTAATTGTGGTGAAGAAATGAAGGGTAGATTGTGTGTAAATTGTCAACTGTTGTCGGTGCTGTGATGATATTATTTAGACTTTGGTGAGGGGAATTTTTTTGTTGATGTAAGTGAAGTTTGTGAAGATCGTAGATTGTGTGATTAATGTGTATTTTAATGATAATTCTAATTATAATTAAAATAAAATATATAAAAATAAATAATTTTATAATAAAATAAAATAATAATGAAAAAACCTTATTCATAAAATAAAATAATAATGAAAAAACCTTCCCTTTCTCCTTCAGGCTAGTTACAACAGCTTTTGAGAATTTTGAATATCCTTGGGATGTTCAAACCTGTATGTTCTTATTGCTATGTCTCCTGAATGTGGTTCAGGTCTTCTTTAAGGTTAAACAATTATTTAAGAATACCATCCAGAGATCTACCTTCATGACAGGCATTGTGGCTACTCAAATCCCTGTGACAGGCACTGCAGCTACTCAAACCCCGGTGACAGGCACTGCAGCTGAACCAGAGAACCAAACCGGGCTGGGA
>NW_008825558.1:472977-473400 GCF_000699105.1 Pygoscelis adeliae
TCACCCTTTAACAGTCCCATATGGCCAGTGCGGAAGTCTAATGAAGAGTGGAGACTGACAGTAGACTATTGTGGCCTAAATGAAGTCACACCACCACTGAGTGCTGCTGTGCCAGACATGCTAGAACTTCAATACGAACTGGAGTCAAAGACAGCCAATTGGTATGCCACAATTGATATCACTAATGTGTTTTTCTCAATCCCTTTGGCAGCAGAGTGCAGGCCACAGTTTGTTTTTTCTTGGAGGGGCATCCAGTACACCTGGAACCAGGTACTGCCCAGGGGTGGAAACACAGCCCTACCATTTCCCATGGACTGATCCACTGGAACAGGGTGGAGCTCCAGAACACCTGCAATACATTGATGACATCATTGTGTGGGGCAACACAGCAGAAGTTGTTTTTGAGAAAGGGAAGGAAATGGT
>NW_008825558.1:473499-480318 GCF_000699105.1 Pygoscelis adeliae
ATTGTCCATTTCCCTGTGCTGCTCGGGGGGAGGAGGTAGAGAAGTCAGGAATGAAGTTGAGCCTGGGATGAAGGCAAAGGTGAGAGGAAGGTGTTTTAAGATTTGTTCTTATTTCTTATTATCCTACTCTGATTTTATTGACAATAAATTAAATTAATTTCCTGATGTTGAGTCTGTTTTGCCCGTGATGGTAATTTCTGAGTGATCTCCCTGTCCTATTTTGACACACGAGCCTTTTGTTATATTTTCTTTCCCCTGTCCAGTTGAGGAGGGGGAGTCATAGAGCAGCTTGGTGGGCACCTGGCATCTAGCCAAGGGCAACCCACCACAGGAACCTACATATTGTCACACAATTTTCAACCAGAAGAGGAGGATGATTTTGCTAGGAAAAAAAATTATTAGCTGCAAATTGTTTATTCAACTTTAACTATAACATGAAACTGAAACAAATAATTTAGTAAAGCCTTTATAAATTTTAAGATGACTTGAAGCTGTGGACACTTAAAATTTTCCTCTTTTTAAATGTCTATGTTCAATTAATAAGCATAGCTTACATATATACCATAACTGGTTGGCTTCCTTTTATTTGACACTGTGCCCAAAGTTTACTACTTTCTAGTGCAAAAGTGAAAGATTATCATTCATAAGTTAAAATAAACTGAAATTGATGACCCTGAGACATATAATATAAATGGAAGCAGGACAGAAAACTTAATTCTAAATGTTGCTTCACAAATAATTCATGTTTTTTTCTAGAAATAGTCCATAAACTTTTTATGACATTTTGTAAGCCCTAAAGTTTTTATTACCATGAGTTCTATACTGCTGCAGTTGTAAGCTAGTTTTGTAAATATATAAAACATATAGTTGGAAGGGCAGTAAAAACAGACATCTTTGCCCTACAGTGCACATTGTCTTAATTTAGATTGTATTCTCAGGCATTTCTAATTAACTGACACATTCAACATAGAACTCAGTAGATGATATCTTTGTTAACTAACTAGAAAAAAGTCCCAAACAACAAAAATCAGATAAAAAGATGGAGCTGCATCTGGAGAAATGCAGTAATGCTTACCATTTTTAACAGTCAGTGAGACTCTTCAGACACTAGGAGAATCTTGTGGATCAAACCTTAGACCTCAGTTTAATCATATCTTTTAAGCATACTCTTAAATTCGTCTTTATTAAACACAACAAAATAACCAAATTCTAAGTTCTGCTGATTTCACAAGGGATTGAGCACATGCCAACACAAAAGGAAAAACAAATGGCTTAGCTTCTGAATTGGGATATTAACAAGGATGATAGTTCAACTTTGTATGTAAGTGACTGGTAGATGAGTGTTATGAATGTGTTTTTTGTTCATCACTGTTATTCTCCTTACAATGCCTTTTTTGCACTAAGCTGCTAGTTACTACCTCTGGCTGCTAATTTCCATATTTTTTTATATATGCCAGACAGCTAGGTTCAGTAATGTTGTCTGACTTGCAGGCCCACCAACTGCCTGTTATGGTATGGCGATAAAGAACAGGAATAAGTGCATTCTCCATGTTCCATTCTCCACTCATAAGCATGGCTGCAGACAAATAAATCTATCTTTAGGGCTGATATTCTTTTAAAAAAACCTCTTTTCACATGATCATATGCTGCCTGTTTTAGAAATATGGTAGTTTCTTCTGTTTGGAAGAAAAACCAATGTTCTGTGCAAAATTACTTAGAGAAAAAATATCTTAACGTGCTTTCTGGGCACATAATACAATCTCTGTTTTATTTTGTTTTGTATGGAACAAGAAGTATCATGTAAGACAGCTGGAGAAAGATATAGCGAGAGAGATGGGAGGTGACAAGAATGAGAGCCAGTAGGTAAGTCATCCAGGCTGATAGACAGACTAGATTTTCAGAAAGATATGGAAAACAAAGAGTAACAATTGTAGTGAAATCTGTAAAAAAGAAAGAAAGATAAAAATAAATATAATATCAAAGCAACATGAGCCTTCAAATAGAGAAACATGTAGAGCATATAGTGTTGCAGCCAGAGATAATGGGAAATGAATATAGAGGGAAGATGGAAAACTCATCATGGAATGAGTAGAATAAAGCAGAACTGGAATACCTGTGTATCATTCCCCCCACCTGGCAGTCCAAGCTCAACATTGGCAAAACACAATCAAATCCTCACTCGCAATAAACACTGCTATCAAGGTGTGACTCAGAACTACATGGTCTAATTCCATACTCTCAGATGTGAAGAGCTGTCAGGAGATTACTTTGTATGTTGTTTGTTTTGCCTTTTTTTAAATTCTTCAGGCTAAACTTCTATGCTTTCTCATCACATTCAGTATAAGAGCAGATGACCGTGAACATCCAGAGAGACACCTCACTGCTCTCCCAAAAGAGGCGTGGAACCATTAAACTCTCTTTTACAATATGTATATACAAAAACCTTGATGATGATTTTGCAGATACAAAAACCAAGGGCTTCTCATGTTTGTTATTATTATCAAAGTGATTGCTTGTGCTTCCCTTTTGGTTTGCTGTATTCACTGTTACCTTTTGCATTTTGAGCAAAAACTCTTTAGTATTAGAGTTTTCTGGTCATGGATGCATTTGGACAATGCAAGGAAGCTTCTTATCAATTTCGTTTTAAGATGCTAGACAGGATGACTTATATTTATCAACAAAAAGGTTTCCTCCCATTCTTCCCCCACCTTCTCCTGTTTCTTATCATCTTTTTGTAAATGGCAACTCCAGAACATTTTTTCTGTCCTATTAGTGATGTATATAATGATAAAATTGGTACTCTTTCTCACTGCTTTAAAGTAAGTATGACATTTAGTCACATGGCTATGGCATTGCCCTAGCAACTCATGTTCAATTGTATGGCTGATTAGGGATTTCCAGAATACATCCTCCATTAACTTGCATTAGTTGTTCCTAGATATGTTGCTTTGTACCTGATCTTCTAGAATTAATTTTGTTTGAATAGATAAATTTTTTCAAATTGATTCAGTCTGACTTTTCTGTTCTCTTTGCTCTTTACCTTTCTATCAGGCATCTGGAAGTTCGTTGTTACTGTATTTTCTTCCTGGACAACACTGAAAATGTATTTACTGCTCTGGAACCCAGGGAATCCACCCATTGATGATGGTTTCTCACTGGTGACTATTTGGGAGATAGCAGTCAGTTCTTTGTTCTGTTTGACATAATAAATACTGCATTTTTATTTTGAGAGAGTTTTTAAATAAATATAAATATTTTCTAATAAGCTTTATCAATGCCTTAAAAGGCCTAAGTGTATCTATGTTTACGTGAGCTGCTTTTGATGCTTCTGAAGAAGGCAATGTCAAGGGAAGCCCTCCAAAAATATATACTAGAAAACATTAGAGATGAGAGAGAAATTATTGGAAAGGGGAGAGTGAGACAGAATAATAACTGGCAGTAGAGATAGGCTGGATCTGAAAAAAAACTATGGCTGAAAGCTAAGTTGATATCTTGTATGGTCAGCTAGAGAGGAAAGGGTAAAATATTGTCCGGGGAGAAGACATGGGCACAGTGTCAAGTAAATACATCATGCTGTGTATCAGGCAACTTACAGACCAGCTTGAAAAGAAGATGAAGGATCTTGTGGAACATATTACGGTTACACATATTACATGTCCAAGTTTCCCTCTGCGGAAACGAAGGTCCAGAAGGAGCCTGCATGGACCCATGTCTTTTACTGTTATGGAGTCAGTATCTGTATGGGACAAACTGAAGTACTAAAAAGCACCCCTATTTCTGGTGGTACAGATGTTTATTTCTACAAGCTAGAGAAAGAGCAGACAAATGCATATGGGAAAAAAGAACAAGTAAAATACTAGAAAGAAAATAAATCATTTTTATCCAGATGCTTTTAACAAGGTAGGAGTCTCCAAACATTAATATTTTAATTGTCACTGATTTTAAATAGGAGGCATGACAAAATTTTCCAAGAGGCATCAGCTTTGATTCCAGAAATAGCTGGAAAGGCCTTAACTGAAATATATCCCAGAGAAGTCTGAAGAGATGAAAGGACAACAGAGGCCAATTTAGACCAGTAGGAACATAAAAAGTAATATCAACCTGCAGACTCTTAAAAAATTAAACAATACGCTAGTAGGGAAGATTAATACAGAAATAAAAATAAATAGAAGCTAGTTCCAAATCACAAAGAAGAATGAATGCCTCTTTGCAAAACATTATATGTCAAGTAATTATGAGTTTTTCAAATATATACACAGTAAACAGAGTATGTGATATTTTCCCTGTTCTAAATGTCAAGAAAATGGTTAGAGAGAGAGAAGACAAAGAACTGGCAGATCTGTCAACTAGCCATATACATTTTACAGAATAAGAAAGTAACAAATCTCTCTGGTAAGAAGCATGTTCTTCTCTCATGCTGTGGATCTCTGATTAAGATGATCTGTCTTGTAGCTGCCAAAGAAAATGTTTAAATGTTTCTTTGTGTGCACATTGGCATTCAGGTCCTAGAACAACCAAAGATCAGGAATGTGCAAAAGATGACATGAAACTCATTGTCTTCTGCCCTTTCTCTAGTCTCAGCTGGTAGTTCTTGGAAGAACATTATAGACCTCCCCTGATTCACTGCTGAGAAATGGAGTTCAGTTTTTAAATGTGAAACAGAACATGCTCATAAAAGTTTGTTGAGGATAATTTACAACCATAGAATCATAGAATCATAGAATCATTAAGGTTGGAAGAGACCTCTAAGATCATCGAGTCCAACCATCGACCCAACACCACCATGCCCACTAAACCATGTCCCTAAGCGCCTCATCTATACGTCTTTTAAATACCTCCAGGGATGGGGACTCAACCACTTCCCTGGGCACTCTTCCAGTGTTTAACCACTCTTTCAGTAAAGAAATTCTTCCTCACATCCAATCTAAACCTCCCCTGGTGCAACTTGAGGCCATTTCCTCTCATCCTATTGCTAGTGACTTGGGAGAAGAGACCAACACCCACCTCGCTACAACCTCCTTTCAGGGAGTTGTAGAGAGCGATGAGGTCTCCCCTCAGCCTCCTTTTCTCCAGGCTAAACAACCCCAGTTCCCTCAGCCGCTTCTCATAAGACTTGTGCTCCAGACTCTTCACCAGCCTCGTTGCCCTTCTCTGGACACGCTCCAACACCTTAATGTCCTTCTTGTAGTGAGGGGCCCAAAACTGAACACAGTATTTGAGGTGCAGCCTCACCAGGTCCGAGTACAGGGGCACGATCACTTCCCTACTCCTGCTGGCCACACTATTTCTGATACAGAATTTAAGAAACATTGTAAATGTCAGTGAAACAGCAATACAGTAAAAAGAAATGCAGAAGATCAGAAGTGAAAGCAACATAAGATTTGTCCAGAAAACAAGACATTAGGACATAATTATATATTCTAAAACACTGATATTCAGTATGAAAATAAGAATGAAAAATTTGGAATGATGAAACATGAAAAAAATTTCAAGGTCTGTACAAGTAATGTGGATATTTGTATTAGGAAAAGGACAGCACACTTTTGGTTTTCTACAAAGGTATAGAATCACAGAATCACAGAATGGTTGAGGTTGGAAGGGGTCTCTGGAGGTCATCTGGTTCAACCCCCTTCTCAAGCAGTCTCAGCTCTCTCAGTCTTTCTTCATATGAGACATGCTCCAGCCCCTTAGTCATCCTGGTGGCTCTTCACTGGACTATTTCTAACACAGAACTTAAATTATCTCCTCCAGCTGAAATATTCTTTCCGGTCATTAGGACCACTTTCCAGAATGATACTGACAATTTAGACAGAGTTCAGAGTACAAGAAAAAAATCACTATTAGAAGAGTAGAAACAATGACTTCTGAGGAGTTAACTTTAAGAAAAGAATAAGATTTCATAGCAACTACAAGTATTCAGGAGACTAAACTCCAAGGAGAAAGTGGTATGATTTAGGGTGATAAATGAAGGTTAATTAGGGATAATGGACTGAAACAAAGGGCAGCAAAAATTAGAGTGAGGAGTATAAAATTTCCTGACAGAGAGAAATCTCTTAACCTCTGGGCTAACTTTCTAAAGGCATTTACAGAAACTGATTTACTCAGGAATATTGTTACTGATCTGATCAAAATGCTATCAGATCTTGCAGGGATCAGTGGTACATTAGCAGTGCAATGCATTAGGTGATTTAGTGGATCTTTTATCTTTCTCTTTGATGATTGTGATTTTCATACCTTACTCTCTGTTTACAGTAACATGTTTTCCAAAATGAAATACTCTTCATTATTAGACATGATTCATCATGGATACAGGATAGAAGAAATTGATACAATAAATGTCCAGATGTATGCATTACAAATATATTAATGATAAGAAGAGAGCCAAGGACAATCTCCATCCTTTATTGGATGTGGGGGGGAACATTGTCACCGAGGATGAGGAAAAGGCTGAGGTACTTAATGCCTTCTTTGCCTCAGTCTTTAACAGGCAGACCGGTTATCCTCAGGGTACTCGGCCCCCTGAGCTGGAAGACAGGGATGGTGAGCAGGATGAACCCCCCATAATCCAAGAGGAAGCAGTCAACGACATGCTACACCACCTGGATGCTCACAAGTCTATGAGGCCAGATGGGATCCACCCGAGAGTACTGAGGGAGCTGGCGGAGGAGCTCGCCAAGCCACTCTCCATCATCTATCAGCAGTCCTGGTTAACGGGGGAGGTCCCGGACGACTGGAGGCTGGCCAATGTGACGCCCATCTACAAGAAGGGCCGGAAGGAGGATCCGGGGAACTACAGGCCTGTCAGCCTGACCTCGGTGC
>NW_008825558.1:481567-499672 GCF_000699105.1 Pygoscelis adeliae
TGAGTCCCCATCCCTGGAGGTATTTAAAAGACGTGTAGATGAGGCGCTTAGGGACATGTTTTAGTGGGCATGGTGGTGTTGGGTCGATGGTTGGACTCGATGATCTTAGAGGTCTCTTCCAACCTTAATGATTCTATGATTCTATGATTCTGTTATAATTTAAACAATAAAAGCAATAAAAAGAATTTGCTTTGTTAAAACTATTAGTTACCAGGACGGGCCAGTGCATTGTCATAGAAACATCAGGAAATAGTTGCTATAACACCTCAGAACTGGTAAGGCAGTATAGTGTTAAACAGAAAGCAAATTATTTCATCGTTGGTAAAATCCACTGTGCCTAGTTTCCTACAGATTCCTTTTTTTTGTTCTCTAGAAACAAACATCTTAGTATCATCAGGCCCCTCTATTTGCAACAGTCCCTCTTCAATGTCTATAACTCTTCTCTTGTCGTTTTTAACCTTGTCTCCTTCCTGCCTACTCCTTCAGTCTACCTTTATGACATCTGGTCCAGTTGATCCATGATCACATTTCTCGGGTTCCTAGCTTGTCTTCTAATCTTCCATCCCCAACCCCGTACTAACATTGAGCCCCCTTCTATGTCCACTGTTTCACCTCCGAATATGTCACACACCCTAACTAGAGATTTGTTCTTGAGTGGACAAAAAGCTGTAGAGAGTGTAGATATTTTGCAGCTTTGCAAGTGTTACTTGGGCAGCTGGAACAAAGGTATGTTATTTGGTCACTTGCCTGCTATCGAATGCAACAGGTAATGATTGAACTTTACATTCCTTTCTCTCAATGGGCTAAAGAGTAATGACTTTGGACATCAGATTATTACTGCTACTGTAGATCTTTCTGTTGGTATTTGCTAGAGACATGGATCATGAAAAACGCATTTGATGCAAAAGCAGATACTAAATGTATACATTTCTGCAAGAATGCCATCGTAATACAGCATCAGATATTCCATTAGATTGAAATATTTTGTTTGAATCTTGTGTTACCTTGTATTGCCTAAAGACAGATGAAGCATGTCCTCTGCTTAAAAGAGTACTTAGTTCCATGAATGAAAAAGTAAACTTCTAAGGCAGTGAAATCAGTATGTTAGTTTTATTATACTGAGTGCCTTTTGACAAAAAGAGTTTGTGATGACACTTTATTATTCTAGCAAACTACCACTGGTGAAGATAGCTCTAGTTACTTACAGAAACAACTGCTGGAAACGTGGGCCTGTGGGAAGTATTTTTAGATACAACAGCTGCAAAAGGGCAGTTTTTTTCTTGTTTCAAACTAAAGGTCTAGCTCTACAAGAATAATTTCTGTCAAAAAATGTCAGCCACATAAAACTATGTTGTCTTTTGCAACTTAGACTTTTCCTTTTGCAAGTCTTTCCTCTGTGTGTTTTTACATGTGAACAATATATAAATTTCCCTGTGACAAAATGGAACATTTGTTTCCTAATTATATTGGATCTTTATAGAAGATATAAGTCTAAAGGAGTTGATTAATATCCCTCAATCTAAGTACTTTGAAGTTCTTATGGTCTTCTCCTGCACTACTCTTCTCACTAATGCCTTATCAGAAGAAGAACAAATTTTTCATATGCAGTTTACTAGTTCTCCTACGGATTCCCTGGAAAAATACATGGAGAATAAAATGGAATAAAGGAAAGGATAAAAGGTCTTACTCATAAGATACTGGTGGTTCTGCTCCTAAGAACTGTATAATGAGGAAGTCCTGAGAAGGAAAGCCCAGAGACCTTCTTCCCTAGCTCCATGAAAGGCAGCTGTATTATATTGAAAGGTATGCTGTTTAAAAGCCATGTTTTCTCACTGTTCTTTTTGGTAAATACTCTTCCCCTAAAGGTGGGAAGAGTGAGTTTTAGTGAGTTGCTTCTGCTATTACCTGCAGGAAGATCAGTTATTTCCACTAGGACTGGAGATAACTGTTTGCCTCACTAGAATCTTTTTCCCACCTTTGCACTGTGTGTGTCCACACTGTAAGCAATGTCACATAATGAATACTACAGGTCTTTTTTCTTTCTTTCTTATTATTGCCAAAGGTTTGGTTTCTAGCTGTTGCCGTATTTCTGCTCTGTTTTCCCTTCTCATCACTGAGCTGAAGTATAATTATCCTCATTGCACTAAGGGTTAAGAAGTTTAATGAAGAAATGACAAAGAGTATTATTTTAGCAGACACATTTTGCATGAGTGTCTGGGTAGTACTGAATATGAAACTAACATTTACATTATTGTCTGCTGCAGGTGTGATACTACCTATCAACAGACTAGTTCTCTGAGCTGTAACATGGCTACAGCATGCAGCAATCAGGATTTCAGTAAGCAATCCAGCAATCAGGGCTGGATTTTTCTCTTTTTTACAAAATTTTTTTTGCTACAGGGAAGATGCCATGTTCCCTGAAAAAAACCCAAACCATAAAGGATGTTCTTACATTCTTGGACATGCTTTGTCACAGACGTTTTGCTCAAAGTTGTTACACTTCATTTTGTTTGTTGTCAGCTTTCAATTTCTACTTAGAGATAATAATTGTTTAGATTTAATTAATAGCCAATGTTGATCCTATAACAAATTAAAAATGTCTTTAAAAAAAAGTTTTTTCTTTGATTGGTGGTTTCCTTTTCTTTTCTGTTTCCAAGACCTACAGTTCCTTCCTCTAGCCAGAAATCATCATACAGCCTCCTTTTTGTCAAGGAATTGCAGAGCCTTTAGGTCACTTAACTAAAGAAAAAAAGAATTTATCTTTCTTCAGAAGGAGAATTTAGAGACATTGTCCACTTTCCAAATGAACAAGAAAAGCAGGCTGAAAAAAAGTAGTTTTATCATAAACTACTTCTCAGAAATAGGATGGGATGAGAGGGCAGAAGTTTGAGATGCTCTTGTTTAAATGGGTAGCTAGAAAGGAGAATGTCAGTGAACAAGAGTCCAAAGAGAAGCTCTGTAAGAAAGCAGAGCCTGTAAAACAGAAGTCTTTAAGAAAAGAGGTTTCTCCTTCTGGTAATATTTTTCCTGTGTTTCCTTACTATGATAACATAGTGCCTCATAGGAATTTAGCATAAAGAATAAGAGAAAAAGGCTTAGCGTTGTCACCACCCCTTTTTAGGTCATTCCTTTTGGGCATAGAATCATAGAATGCTTTGGGCTGGAAAGGCCTTTTAAAGAACTCCCCTGCCATGGGCAGGGACATCTTTCACTATATCAGGTTGCTCAAAGCCCCATCCAACCTGACCTTGAACACTTCCAGTGATGGGGCATCCGCAACTTCTCTGGACAACCTGTTCCAGTGTCTCACCACCCTCAGTATAAAAAAATTTCTTCCTTATATCCAATCTAAATCTACCCTCTTTCAGTTTAAAACCATTGCCCTGTGTCCTGTCACTACAGGCCTTGGTAAAAAGTCTCTTTCTGTCTTTCTTATAAGCCTCCTCTAAGTACTGAAAGGCCACAGTAAGGTCTCTCCGAAGCCTTCTCTTCTCCAGGCTGAACAACTCCAACTCTCTTAGCCTTTCTTCATAGGAGAGGTGTTTCAGCCCTCTGATAATTTTCGTGGACGTCCTCTGGACCCGCTCCAACAGGTCCATGTCTTTCTTGTACTGGGGGCCACAGAGCTGGATGCAGTACTCCAGGTGGGGTCTCATGAGAACGGAGTAGAGGGGGAGGGTGGGAGGGAGAGTGGCCTGCTGGTCACGCTTCTTTTGATACAGCCCAGGATACGATTGGCTTTCTGGGCTGCGAGCTCACATTGCTGGCTTATGTCCAGTTTTTCATCCACCAGTACCCCCAAGTCCTTCTTGGCAGGGCTGCTCTCAATCCCTTCATCCCCCAGCCTGTACTGATACCGGGGGTTGCCCTGACCCACGTGCAGGACTTTGCACTTGGCCTTGATGAACCTCATGAAGTTCTCATAGGCTTATTCCTCAAGTCTGCCAAGGTTCCTCTGGATGGCATCCCTTCCCTCAAGCATATCAACGGCACCACTCAGCTTGGTGTCATCTGCAAACTTGCTGAGGGTGCACTCAATCCCACTGTCTATGTCACTGATGAAAATATTAAATAGTATTCATCCCAGTATGGACCCTTGAGGGACACCACTCATTACTGGTTTCAACTTGGACATTAAGCTATTGACTATAACTCTTTGGACACGACCATTCAGCCAATTCCTCATCCACCAAACCATCCACCCATCAAAACCATATCTCTCCAATTTAGCAGCAAGAATGTTGTGGGGGACCGTATGAAAGACCTTTCAGCAGTCCAGGTAGATGACATCTGTAGCTCTTCCCTTGTCCACTGACGGAGTGACACCACTGCAGAAGGCCACTAGATTAGTCAGGCATGATTTGTCCTTTGTGAAGCCATGTTGGCTGTCTCTAGTCATCTCCCTGCCTTCCATATGTTTTGATGTCTTCCATGAGGATCTGTTCCATGATCTTACTGGGTACAGAGGTGAGGCTGACTGGTCGGTAGTTCCCAGGGTCCTCATTTTTACCCTTTTTAAAAATAGGCATGATGTTTCCCTTTTTCCAGTCACTGTGGACTTTGCCTGACTGCCATGACTTTTCAAATATGATGGAGAGTGGCTTGGCAACTACATCAACAAATTCCCTCAGGACACTAGGGTGCATCTCGTTGGGTTCCATGGACTTGTGTTTGTTCAAGTTCCTCAGGTGGTCTCAAACCTGATCTTCACCTAATATAGTAGGAAATTTGTTCCCCGAGTCCCTGCCTTGAGGTTCGAGGACTTGAGAGATATGGGAAGAGTGATTACCAGTGAAAAATGAGGCCAAAAAATTGTTAAGTACCTCAGTCTTCTCCATCTTCATTGTCACTAGTTCAGTCTTATTTATCGGGGGGGTACATTTTCTTTAATCTTCCTTTTCTGGCCAACGTAATTATAGAAGCCCTTCTTATCCTTTGCATCCCTTACCAAATTCAGCTCCAACTGTGGCTTAGCTTTCCTGATGCCATCCCTACACATCTGGGCAGCATTCCTACATTCTTCCGAGGATACACATCTGTCATGGTTTAACCTCAGTCAGCAACTGAACACCACACAGCTGCTCACTCACTCCCCTCCCCACCCTGGTGGGACGAGGGAGAGAACTGAAAGTCTAGAAGTGAGAAAAACTCGTGGGTTGAGATAAAAACAGTTTAATAATTGAAATAAAATAATAATAACAACAGTTATAATGTAGTAATAAAAATAATAATAATAATAATACACAAAGCAAGTGATGCACAGTGCAATTGCTCACCACCCGCCAACTCATGCCCAGCCAGTCCCTGAGCAGCGGCCTCACCAGCCAGCTTTCCCCAGTTTATGTACTGAGTATGATGTCACATGGTATGGAATGTCCCTTTGGCCAGTTCGGGTCAGCTGTCCTGGCTGTGCCCCCCTCCCAGCTTCTTATGCACCTCCAGCCTTCTCAGTCTGTAGAGCATGGGAAGCTGAAAAGTCCTTGACTAGTGTAAGCACTGCTTAGCAACAACTAAAATATCAGTGTGTTACCAACATTGTTCTCATCCTAAATCCAAAACACAGCACTGTACCAGCTACTAGGAAGGAAATTAACTCTATCCCTGCTGAAACCAGGACAACGTCCCTGGTTCCACTGCCTATATATTGCCTTCTTACACTTTAGTTTGACCAGTAAGTCCTTACTGAGCCATGCTGGTTTCCTGTCTTCTTTGCCTGACTTCTTACACATGAGAATCAAGAGCTCTTGCGCTCTAAGAAAAAAGTCCTTAAAGAGCTGCCAGCTCTCTTCTGCTCCTTTATCCCTAAGGGCATCTTTGTGCACTGCAAAAGGATGCAGACAGCTTAAAAATGTAAATCAATTATTTATTCATTAACACACATAAAACCAGGTAGGATTTCATAGAATCGTAGAATAGTTTGTGTTGGAAAGGACCTCTAAAGGTCATCTAGTCCAACCCCCCCTGCTGCGGGGAGGGACATCTTCAACTAGATCAGGTTGCTCAGAGCCACGTCCAACCTGACCTGGAATGTTTCCAGGGATAAGGCAGCCACCACCTCTTTGGGCAACATGTTCCTGTGCTTCACCACCTTCATTGCAAAAAATGTCTTCCTTATATCTAGTCTAAATCTACCCCTCTTTAGTTTAAAACTATTCCCCCTGGTCCTGTTGCAACAGACCCTGCTAAAATGTTTGTGCCCATCTTTCTTATAAGCCCCCTTTAAGTATTGAAAGGCTGCAATAAGGTGTCCCCAAAGCCTTCTCTTCTCTAGGCTGAACAACCTAAATTCTCTCAGCCTTCCTCACAGGAGAGGTGTTCCATCCCCCTGATCATTTTCATGGCCCTCCTCTGGACCCGCTCCAACAGGTCCGTGTCTTTCTTATGCTGAGGGCTCCAGAGCTGGACGCAGGACTCCAGGTGGGGTCTCACCAGAGCAGAGGAGAGGGACAGAATCACCTCCCTCGACCTGCTGGCCACACTTCTTTGGATGCAGCCCAGGATATGATTGGCCTTCTGGGCTGGAGTGCACATTGCTGGCTCATGTCCAATTTTTCATCCACCAGTATTTACTGGGGGGTGCCCCAATGCAGGTGCAGGACCCTGATTTAAAGCATTTCTGTGCTCATCAGTCCTGATAAGACAGCCAGGAAACTTCGCTGGCAAGGCAGGCATCAGTCCAGAGCAGTTCCACTGCTCCTTGGATGGATGCTTAACATTGCTGTTTTGCCATTTTCCACTAAATCTTTTGTCACTAATAAAACTGATGACACAGATTAATGACTGACCAGTCTCTGTTGGTTTTTTTTGTTCTGTTTTGCTTTGGTTGGTTGGTTGGTTTTGCTTTTTTTTTTTTAGGATTATGTATCTTTCCATGTTGATGTTTTTCCTCTTGAATCCTTGAGATAGAAATGATTCCTATCTCAACTATCCAACTTCTGTCTGTGATTTTACCTTTCTTAGCTTTCTACAGACTTTCTAACAGCTCTTCCTCCACACAATTTAATAATTTCCTCAGAAGTCTGAGTCAAGGTAAAATTGTGTTAGTTTAGTTCTGGGCCTTGGATCCTTGGGACACAGGCAACCAAACTCTCAGGGGGGATGGAAGCTGGAGGAATTTGCAGAAGGGGTAATGAGAAGAGAAAGTTACAGTGTTAATCAGAAGTTGAATGTGCTAACTTCTCACATGCAGGCAGTGAATTCTGCTGTTTCTCGCTGAAAATCTGACAGTGTTTTTTGTCCAAAGTGGTTCTTGGATGCACTACTAGAAGACAGAAAGAAAAGAAGTTTCATGTGTTCCCAAGTCTGATTTTTGAAGTAAAGACTTCACTATCCTAAACAGCTGTAAAGACAGTCTCCATCTCTTTCATTCACAGATAGGAATATCAGATTTACTAGCTAGAGCTAAATGTGAAACCATGCAAATTTGCATATATATAAATCAGACAGGGCTACTGCCTCACCAAGATTATATGAAAAAGATAGTTCCTGAAGGTAGGACTCTTTGTTTTCTAATTCTATAAATTAATTTCTTTCTGTTTATTGACAAGTATGAAACCAGCATATAGATTCATAAAAGGAGAGAAACTCAGTGGTATTTCTGCAATTTTTTAAAAGTTTGCTTTACTCACTTTCAGGCTGGATTGATACCCCTTGCAAAACCAATGCCAAAATGAAGGCAAAGGATCCGTTGGAACTTGAATTCATTTAACATGCATCTATCTGGTATTCAGTGCTATCTACAGTACTGGGAATTACACTTTTAACTGATGGAGTTTCGTATCAGAGAGAAGGCACTGAAGAAGGGATACTGCAGAAGCATATGTTCTGTTAAAGTAGTTAATACTGCCTGACTGTAAAGATAAAGTGGATCTCTATCAAACACCTTGAGCTAGAATTGATTAAAGACCATGACACCCCTCTCCCCAGTTTACAGTGGTGAAGGCAGGACTGTGTTCATTCAGTTTCTGAGTGAAAATTAAGGGACTGTATAGAAACACATTTTTTTTCAAGGGTAGACTGAAGCACTTTGCTATTTGTCTTCATAAAAAGGAGAGGAACTCCATGAGAGAAGGAAACTATGCTGGCTCCTTTGCAGCTATAGAAAATCAGCAGTGGTAGAGAGAACCTTACAGGAATCTCGACTCGCACACTCCTAATAGTTTACTTTCTAATTCTTTAAGCAGCTGTGATGAGGGTGGCTTAATGACTATATTATGGTCATTGACGAGCTTACAACAGGGATTTTGAAACCCAGACACAATTATTGGATCAGGAGTTCAGATTGGTCTGTGACTAAAATGATGCTCAACATTACTTAATTGATTCCCTATTTATGTGAGCACTTACAATGAAATTTCATCCTTTTCTTTTTGTATGGTCAAACGATGTTCAAATTATAAAGTCAGTAGTCCTTTAAAAGCATTTTCCATGTTTAACCATAAATGGTTTTCTAGGTGAAAAGAGTAATTTTGTTCTACTGGCCAGACCAGAAACTGATTTTATGCATATTTAAAAATAGAACATTGTGTTTGTAGCTGGTGTATGTTTACTGTAATTGTGTTCAAAACTGGGCTGCGCACCCTGAGGCAAGGACAAGAAAGCAATTTATTTAGCTGATAGAGTCTCTAAGAGGCCAAGTATGTTTTACATCATTTGTGAAATCTTGATCCCAGCCTGAATTAAAAATACCTTTAAGAAAAGAAGGGCTTATCTGCAGTCTTCTTAAATTCTTTTGCATGGGTAAATAAATAATGCCTTAAATATGCCCTAAATATCTGTTTGAAACAAAGAAACAAAAATTCACCTATCAGTATTCAGTGAATATCTTGTCTTTTTCCAGGAGTGATGGGTATAAATAACCATTATCACCAGATATGTTGTTGCTAAGTTTTTATTTTTTTTAAGACCAGCCTCCATTGATTCTCAAAAATTTTAAGGATTTGTAGTAGATTTTATTATAATTTTATAAATGAATCATGGTAACATTTTATACATATATTTATATTTTAAAATTTGATAAATTTTATTCACATTTTTATAAATGTTCAGAGCATTGGAATATTTGTTCCATTTTTCAGGAGTGTAATATATTCTCTCTCATGTAGCCTTTTCCATTTTGGCCTAAAGAAAAAGAAAAAAACCTAAACAAAGCCAAATCCATAATCTTAATTTCTGCTGTCCATTCAACTACCATTTGAGCAACATACAGCTGAAAGACAGGAATGCACTTCAAGAAATGATCTAATCCAAGCCCAGGCATTAATTCTGTATCCCTACAGTCACTGTCAGAGACATTTGACAATCCGTCCCTTAAAAATGTCCTGTAAAGAAGACTGAGATTGGCTCCACCAGTACTTCAGTACCCTTTCCATCATACAGTTTTTTCCTGTAGTTTTCTATAAGCCTTCACTGCTATCTGTCATGAGAACAAAGGTGTTGTCAGCCTCTGCTCTGAAAACCTATGGCTGAACTCCTCATGCTCTAATATCTGATTTAAAAGAGTATGAGAATGGGAATGAGATTTTCAGCCAGAATAATAGAGTTCATATCCAGATAGCCTCATGAGGGATTCACCTGCCTAACCATATCTGTCTAGTACCATTATTGATGCCCTAATAGTTTCTGAGGCACCTGCAGATGTTTGAAAGTTAAAACACAGAAATTAGGGAAGACCTGTGGCTTTCTTGGTGGCAGCTGGAGACTGGACAGGATGTAATAAGGTACAGAAAATGTATTAGAAGTCAATTTTTAGAGAACTGAGTCCTGCCTACAATATCTAAAATGTATCTACTTATGAGGCTAGGTATCTAACATAATGGAGTCTATAGAGGTATGTACTTTGTCATGAGACTAGACTACACTGACTGTATTGGTGATCTCCACTAATTATGGTGATCTCGATGCCTAGCTCACACACAGATATGTGTATTGAATTTATTTAAATTTAGGTAAAACAAATCCCACCCCATTTATCCAAATCCCAGTTCCTTAGGTACATGCCAGTGAGCATGTGCAAGTCACCTGGCTTTTGAGACTACTATCTGAGATTTCAGTTTAGTGTAAATACCAGAGCCCAAAGTAGGATTCTCAAGCTAAGGAGTTTATTTTTCCTGTTATCAGAGGAGTCTTTACTATATGAATGCCTTAAGGAAACCAAAGCTGGTTCTGGCCCATATATTAGCAGCAATTGAAAATTATTATAGATAATGTTTCTAGTTATTCAACTGGACCAATATTTAGAACCCTGCTCTGCTTGTGAAAGATTGTGAACATGGATATAGGTTTTCTGAGAAAAGTGCCTAAATATTATCAATAGAAAGTGCAACTATTCCAAACTGAAAACAACAAAGTGCTTGGTTTTTACATGTCTTCAGATGTAAGAGATGTGAGTTTAAATGATTGCTACAAATCACCTGAAATAAAAATATCACAGGTGAAAATAATATCCTTAAGGCCCAGTCTGTTGGTCTTATTGAATAGCTGGTATTAAAAACCAAAATTGAATTAAGGACAGTAATGGGTTATTTTGTCCTGACTACGATAACTATTACATGACTGTTCAAAATAGTCAATAGTCCAGTAATTCTCTCAGTCTCTCCTGAGCAAATGTAATTGTCGTTGCCAGATAAAAGTGATACCTAACGTAATAAGCAAGTGCTTATTTAGTGTCCTCTGCAATAAGAGAGTCCTGTTCTTAAAAAAAAAAAAAAAAAAACAGCAAAAATCCTACAGAAGTTCTTTGGAAACTGCCTAGAAAGAATATGAAAGAAAATCCTCATCTTTCTGTGAAGAATTTGTAGTTTAATAGAATTAGTTGCCCTTAAATTACATGGAAGTGTGTATAGAACTAGTCTAAAATAAACGTCTAATAATTTAAAATGTAATTTATGCAGGACTTTATGCTTGACTGATAAGGTAATGACAGGATTGATAAAAATGATAGGTGACACACCCTTTTAGTTAAAAATGACTGTGAACCTCACAGCTTATTGAAGAAAAAGGGCTTTATGGTTAAAAGAGTCCTGAATAGAGCAATTATTAAACATAGCAAAATCAGTCTTGTTCCACTACACAATATGAAAACTCATAAAACCCCTTATTAATCTACCTTTTTGTATGCTTTTATTAACACGGTTATCCAAAGTGTGAAGTATCACTGTAGACTTATTCTAGACATAGATGACTATCCTCTATGCGTGGCTAGAGATGTAATGAAACTGAGGCCTGAATGTGTCTCACTGTACTTAACAACTAATAATTACTAGACTTCTCACCTATATACAAATCAATAAGAAAAATGTCATAACTGTAACCTACAGAGATAAAAAAGATGTCAGGAGGTCTTTAGTGCTAGAAGCTCCTACTGTAATCATTCTCAGATACGTTTGATATTATATGCATGACTATTTATATATGCTGTTCTCTTCTATGATGGCTGATACGAGTTAATCTTGGATAACTATGCAATATATGCTTTTCATATTTAAAAGCATCTCAAGGCTCCTTAACTTCACACAATTCAGTTCAATAATTTTAGACAGTTTTCATAACTGTTTTAAAGCTTTTAAAATGATTAGGTTTTATAAATCTTCCAAATACATTACTTGATTGAAGAATGTATTAATTATATTTGGTCTAAGAGGCAAAAAAAAAAAAAAAAATTCTGGTTTCTTCCACTGCAGATTGTATGGACTTCCATTAATGTGAAAGAAAATCTCCAGCTCAAATTGATCAACCAATTAGACTGAGAATTTTACAGTTACATTTACAGGCATCTGAGAAGCAAAATTATGAGCAAAAATCAGTTTTACATAATTTCAGTGACAATTGTCAGTACTTATGATCTATTATTATTGATGTGCCAAATATATTCTGTATATATTTATTTATAACTTTATGTTTTTTTCAAATTGTCTTCCATTTTTCTCTTTATAAATCCATTAAAACATCATAATTTTAGTACAGGAATTAGGGAAGTTTCTGTTAAGTTTTTAATCTTTGACAAAAAGAAAATTAAAAATTCTTCTTAGTTGTCAAATCTAGAAGAGTATTTCTTGGTAGCCTCATGAAGAATTTCGGTGATAAATTGGCCAGGACAGAGCTGGACAGGCCTGGCATTTGTGGGGATCATGCAGTGTCACAGCATTTCCCATCATGTGCAACGAAGTGTGTGGCATCCTTCAGGGAAGAGCTAGCAGTAGAAAGAGAACTCTACAGAACTCTTCACTAATTCCCACTCTGTGCTAGTAACTATGCCTCTGCTATATGTATATTACTCCACATTCAGCTTGCATACAAATTATACATATGTATAATTATGAGAAACAATTTAATAATATAAAATTATTAGCTTGCCTCTAAATGTTTGCTGACTTGCATTTTCAATGGGTAGAGCTCGTAGCAGTTTTGACATGTCAGCTATCTTTTTTATTCTTACATTTAACTATTTCTGATTGCACTTTACTTTGAAACTACGTATGATTTAATCACCACAAGAGGTATCTGAATAATACAGTGGCAGGTAGTAGCAAAGGGGGAGACAATTTACAACTTCTCAAAGACTACATTAACTAGCAATAGGAAATATTTGTTGAACCAGCAAAATTTTTCAAGTTGGTAAAAATATTTTAAGGTGCAAGTACCATAGTAATGATTTATAAAATTCAGTGAAGCAAATAATTTCTGACAATATGTATCTTAAATAAATCTATCTAGTGTCCAAATTGTAGCAGTTTAAAATAAAGGTTTTACATTTTTTTTTTTTCATTTCAGTAAAGTGAGACCAAGCATACCTTTGAGGAACATGAGAAAAACTCTGAAAGCACACTTCCCAGTTTCATAAGAAATCATCTTGGAGTTGTGATATCATCTTGGTGTAGTGATAGAAACCCAGACTGTACTGTGCTTAGATGTATTACAAAATAAGTATGTCAGGTAGCTTCAGACAGAGGTGTGGTGGTAAAAGTAAGGTGAAAAGAATCTATAAAGAGGGGTAAATATGCACAAAATCCTTATAGTTAGAGCTACATTTCTGCTGCACAGAAGGATGAGAACAAAGTGCTAGAAGCAGAGATGGGGTAGAGAGGGAAGTCTGTTCCTTCTTTTTCTTCCCAGATACTAGGTTAAATACTGAGTGTTATGCTACTTCTCAGTCTGACTGCAACTTCTTTATGTGGTACTAATTAATTTAACGAATGTTTCAGTTTGACCTCTAAAGTCATGGAGGTCTTGAGAAAAGAATGAGACAAAAGCTGCCCACTGAAACGTGCACAGAAGAAGGATAGCAGAATGAAAAGGGCAAAGCTTCTTCCTAAAGGAAGGAAGATCCTTTCACTTATTTCCAGCTTAAACTTACTTCCTACAGACTTTGCACAGAAGAGGTTGTCTTGGCAATAGGCTTCATCAAGAGGCTTTATTAGGTTGCTGCAGATTAGGGAAACTGTATTTAATTCAAAAGCTGTTCACAATTCCTGTCTTCTCTGTGAGATAACTCTTTTGTCCGGTCTTCCTTATTTGAACATATACACTAGGGAAATATCTTTTTCTGTATAACATCATTGTGGTTTTAAATGTTTATATATTCATAGATATTCATCATGCTAGCAATTTAGATTCATATTTTGCATTTCCCCTTTTGGGAATATTAAAAGTTTATTATGCTTCATGGATCACAGTCATAATGATGTTTGATAAAAAATACAGAAAGAGAAATTTGAAGATTTATTTTTAAGTAAAGTTTTGAGACATGAAAAAGAACTTCACAAAAACCATTATGTGAAGGCTGCAGATAAATTTTTACAAGAGATGTAGCAGACATGAATCTTGTCCCTTTGAGGCATGTAAGTGTATAAATCTTAAGCTCTGAAAATATAATTTTAGGGGAAAAATCTTTTCACACTGACTTACTTAGTATATAAACTTTCTCTTGGGTTTTGTATGTCAAGCATACTGTTAAAAGGTGAAAAGCTGAGTTCCAAAAATAAAGAATTAAAAGCACATTACATATGTATATATATAAAGACTATCTGTCTTTATTTGTAGCAGAATTAATGCATAACTGGTGTATTCCTCTGCAATTTTTTTTTGCTAACTTGTATTTAAAAATTGTTTTGAATTTTGAGTCCTGAATTTTGAATTAGGGTTTTCAAGGAAACAAAAATAATGCCTTAACCTTTTCAATTTCCAGCATCTCTCTGACAGCTGATTTACCAATCGAGTCTATTTTTGTGTGTGTATATATATATATATATATAGTTTCTCACCCCAAATGACTGAAATGGGAAGACCTTATTTAATAATGAGGTATTCTTCTGGGAAATTATTAAGGTGAGAAGAGTGCCCCCTAGTTCCTTAAACAGCTCTTGAAGAATTATCATGAGAGAAATGATCCAAACCATTGTCAAAAAATGAAAGAAGAAAGAAAATTTTCTATTTGAAAATAGTTTTACTTTCTGTTTTTTTTGTTTTTTTTTTCTTCTGTGCAATGGTTTCTACTCTCTAGCCTCTTAATATCACCATACCTGATACAGAGACTTGTGATATTTCTGCATTGTCGAAGACCTTTGATTGCTTCAGCAGCATCTGTGTTTAAATACTGACAAGCAAGTAAGCTCCAAACCATCAGCAGATTCTTTAACATTTTATCCTGGAGTCTTTAAAATAATTAACTAAAGTTCTAAGTCATCAACTTCCAGAAAGTTATTGAAACTTCCTCTTCTGTGATCACTATTCTGCAAAAGAACCAAGCTTTCTGGAGGTGTGTGGTTTTCCTCCGTGTGCACCGCCCCCCCCCCCCCCCCATTGTAAGCACACAAATTTGTCTACTTCATTATTATTTATTTTCTTTTTTTTTTGTTTTTTTTTGACAGTCTCCATGAGTTCTAACTGTATTTGGCATGGACTTTTTGTAGAGTGGAGCTTCTTCAAATGTCTAAGGCAGTTCAACGAGAATTGTTCAACAATGTTCAACATTTACGTACAATAATGTCTCTATGTTCAGCAGCATATATTTATTAAGCTGTACCATTTGATTATGTCTTTAATTTATATTTGTCATTTAAATATTACCCATACTAAGTCCTATGTAGGAAAGTTCAGTGTTGGGAATCAGGTTATCCTCTGACCCTAATCAAAACATGTCAGGCAGGCTACCTTTAAGCCATGGTCTCAACATTCACTTTAACCTCAGAGTTACTTTATTCATCCTGCATCAGTTACATGGCTGGAACTTTCCTGTATCAAATGTCACTGACTTGATAATACTTTGTTATTCTGAGGACTGATAGCTAAGCAGAACTACTGCAATCCAAATTTGTCCTATGGAGTTTAAGGGATTCATTTAGAAAGGATATTATCAATATGATAATTGGATTCATTTTGTAATTTGATATAATCCTTTTTCTAAAAAAGGGATTGTGTAACCCTCCTGCCAAGACTTGACAGACAGCCACAAGTTTAAGGGCTTGCTTCTAAAGCACCAGCTCAAGCATCTATCAGAAAACCTGGGATAATTGTATTAAGCTTTTGGTACTCAAATAACTAAGTCTCCCATGTGCAGACATGAATGAAAGTTTAATAAATAATATTTTTATTCAAGGGATATACAAAACACTAACAAAGGTATAAATAAATAAGCAGGGTAATAATAACTAATTCTTAGGTTATAATCATAATAATTTTATAGTCTTTCCTCTGTGAAGGCAAGCAATAGACCATCAAGTTGACTTGCGCTTCCTGCAGTAACCTTCATTTACATTTTAAGGTTTTGAAAACCTTCTAGTGAGAATTGCTTTTGTTAGCAGTACCCATGCACATAGCCTCTTCCACCAGAAGTTCCTTGTTCTACTAGCAGCTACCACTGCCCATGCCTTATGTTGCTTTTATGTCTTCTAGTCATGGCTCTATCAACTCTATGCTTTTCCAGCCCCTCTAGAAAACTGCAAAATATGTACTAACATTTTTTAGGTAGTCAAAAATAAAAAGTGTTATTCTATTACATTTCAAAGAATATACACAGAATTGGAAAAGAAATTGGAAAATAAATGCCATCTCCCATTACACAGGAGGTGCACGCACAACTTCTTCCATTTCCTCCTAGTTTAAAGGAGACATACTGTCCTGGTTTTGGCTGGGATAGAGTTAATTTTCTTCTTATTAGCTGGTACAGTGCTGTGTTTGGGATTTAGCATGAGAATAGTGTTGATAACACACTGATGTTTTAGTTGTTGCTAAGCAGTGCTTACACTAGTCAAGGACTTCTCAGCTTCTCATGCCCTTCCAGCGAGAAGCTGGGAGGGGGTACAGCCAGGACAGCTGGCCCAAACTGGCCAAAGGGATATTCCATACCATATGATGTCATGCTCAGTATATAAACTCGGGGGAGTTGGGTTGGGGGCGGTGACTGCTGCTCGGGAACTGGCTGGGCATCGGTCGGCAGGTGGTGAGCAATTGCATTGTGCATCACTTATTTTGTATATTCTTTTATCATTATTATAATTATTATCATTATTATCCCTTCCTTTTCTGTCCTATTAAACTGTCTTTATCTCAACCCATGAATTTTACTTTTTTTCCCAGATTCTCTCCCCCATCCCACTGCGGGGGGTGGGGAGTGAGTGAATGGCTGTGTGGTGTTTAACTGCCTGCCGGGTTAAACCACAACACTTACAGAAAAGTTGCTGATTTCTTTGCCTCTTGGACTTTTGCATGCCAACACCATCAGCTATTTCTTTAGGCTGAATGACAACTCACCTTACTACACTTAGGTAGAGTTAGGTAGCTTAGGTTTCTGTGCACTGCTAACATTGCAAACAGTTATGCTATAGCTGGCTTTTTAACAGGAAGGCCTTTCAAACATAGTGACACAGTACAATCAAAGCAACCATATCTAAGGCCTACCCCTTGGCGTTTCTGTTTGTTTTGTTTCCACAATTCCAGCTGTCACTCAAGCTACTCCCTTTTTAGGGTTGTCCTCTTCTCTGGAGTTCTCTGAAATCAGGTTGGAGGATGAGAGGGCTTTGCATACAGTTTAAACCTCAGCCATCAGGTTTACATGTAGTTAATGCTTCCGGTGGTTTGAGATAATAAAATCTGTAAATTGGAATGCTCTGCAGTTACTGTGTTCCCTTTGCTAGGTGTAAAGAGTGGCTGACAGAAATAAAAGGCAACTTAATATTCCACATGTGCATTAAGAAATATTTCACCCAGAGACAGAGAAGTACCTCTGTCATCCCCTAACCCCCCAAGCAGCATTCATTCATTACTGAATATGAGATGGCCAGATTGTAGATGCATAGTTGAAAGCCTATAGACTGCACATTTCTCAGTGAGATAAATCAGTAGTCTCCATTTAAATGGATGTGATATCGCTCTAAAAGAAGAAGGTGGTTTTAGTTCACCTGAGTCCATTTTGTTTCTTTGGAAGCATTTGGAAAGCATGTGATTACCTCTTTACTATGCTGAAGTAAGGGTCTTTACAATCACTATCCCTCAGCCTGACTCTTCCCAGTAGGATCCTTAAGATTATGACAACTTGCAATGTATAGGCCTTTTTAACCACACTTCTACAGACTGCTTTTACAGATTATGTGACATTACAATGGAGAAGACAGTGCTTAAAAAAAAAGTTGACATTTCTGCAAAAGACCCACTTGTCTTTGATCATGGGTATATTTTAAGAGATTCAGTTCTTTTCCCATAATAAAATACATAGGCCTGACTTGCTGTTTTATGATTTTCTGCAAGTATACATTTGCTAAATTCAGTCCAGTACTTGTGTAAAGTTGGCATAACAAAATGAAGGATCATAATATTTTTAATTTCTGATCTGCCAAGTTTCTTTCCATCCTTCAGCCAAATTTAGATGGTTTGTCAGCTGAATCTGCATTTTTAGTTGCAGTGGCAGATGTAATGAGAGCTATTACCGCCTCTCAGATGTGACAGCCGTCAGCTCTCTATCCTCTAGTGTGCTTATTGTATACTGAATATGAAGTAAGCAAAGTAAATGAAAAGGACACTGCTAAGGCTTTTGGCTTGAATATTTCTATCTAGAAGGTTAGTTCTTGCCTGATATGCAACATCAAGCATATGGTCCAGACATTTCCCTAC
>NW_008825558.1:499691-503698 GCF_000699105.1 Pygoscelis adeliae
GCTGTTAGAAATATATGGTAGGTAGGTTCTTTTATACAAAGCTAAGACATCTGTTATGCTGTTCTACATTTGTGTACTCCTAAACCAACAACTCAGAAGGGAGCACTATGATCAGGTCATAGGACAATCCTAATTTAATTCTTAATTAATTAATTTGAACTGCAGTGTATGAATAAGGGCAAAAATCCTCTCATCCCGATCTGTGTTCCTATAGGACAACTATGCTGCATGGAGGTGGTTTTGCTTAGCTTGTGTAATTGCATGTAGGAAGAAGGGGTCTAGAAAGAAATATCATGATAGATTAAAACATTTTTTTTTCTTTTTCTGTTCTTTCAGTAGACATAAGAAAGTTCTGTATTGCCAATTCCTCCTAATAATATTTTGTTTTTAAATAGAAAAGCAAGAAATATTCTCTTTTTAATAAAATGACAAAATGACCTAATATGTTAAGGAAATCACAAACAAATTCTCATTAAAAATGTCAGTTCAGATGAAATTAAGATAGTATGATACTATACCGCTGGGACATAGGAGTTTTACTAAAGGAATAAAATATTTTAACTAAAATAACATACTCTTACATAATGTGTCTGTATCAGTGCACTAGCTCAGGGGTACATGTATATGTGAAGTACTGAACAACAAAAAAATACAAACAACTGGAAATATTTAAAACACTTTTTAGTAACAAAATCAAAATTATCTTGGTAATCTGTGAGAATTTTGCCTATGGTGTCTCTCAGATTCTTTTACATATCTTATTAGCATCTTTTCCTCCTGTGGATGAAGCTTTTCTGCTTAGTATGAGAAAAAGTAGAACACTGTCAGATTGACAGCTCCCTGAAACAGCTTTCTAGAAGTTGCAATATGACTGAAAGAGCAAAAAAACCTTGCAAAATCTCCAGTTTACTTATTTTCATCATTGCAAAGCAGGCTGATGGATAGGAATGCACAAAAGTGAATGATGATTGTACTAGTTACTAATATTTCCTGTTAAGAGGCTTTTCCAGGAGTAGTGAGTTTCACAGGCATCTTTTTAAATGTAGAATAGATGCAATAGAAAAAATATTTATGCAATAGAAATGAAAACCCTTAATCCTATATGCCTCTGCAAGCTAATTGTTCATGCAATTTTGTCTGTTCTACAATATTCCTGAGCAAAGATTTATCCTTATTCTTGCATAATTCTTAGTCTATTGCATTTTAATCATTTACAGTACCATGAACATAGACTAAAAGTGAAATCCCCAAGTAGGTTGTTTCTATGTACAATTTAAAAATGTTTCATTACAGTGAAAGGGCATTTATCACATGACCAGAGTAACTTAAAATGGTACACAATGTTTGGTCTTATCCCTTGGATTTGAAAAATTCAAAATGGTTCAACATTTTGCCTTGGCAAAAACTCCCACAAACCTCTTCTTTGTTTAGACTTTAAATTCCATGGTGGCTTGTATTGATCAATATCCAGCATGATTTCATTGGAATAAAAGGGCAACAGACGCCAGGGCAAGATTCACTGGACAAGAACAGAAGCAAAATACGACATGTCATCACAAGAGTGACAGATTTAGTGTGAAGTAGTTTTCAGTATAAAAAAAAGATCTAGTAGTAACAACTTTTTAGGTGCTCTTGAAGTCTGCTGACTCATTTAAAACAGCATTCTATGTATGCCTGACTTCTATTATTATTTTCCATTATTCTAAATCAAGTATTTTGGCAGATCATGAAGATTCAATCACTTTTAAAAAAATTGAGTGTCTTTTACTTTGCTAACAGTTTCACCTTATTCAGCAGAAATTGAAGAAAATACTTGTGGAATACAGCCATTAACAAGATAACCAGACTTATCTTGAAAAACAAACAGAAAACATCAATAATTATCAATTTTGAAAAAAGACACTCTATTCACAAAGAGGCAGGAAATGATTGAAGACCTGATGAAAAAAAAAAAAAATCTACGCTTCTTGACATAGTTCACTTAGACTTTGCACTGTGTTCCAACATCTTTATATTCTTCAGTCTGGATTCTGGCTATAACTCGCCACTAGAAAAATCCCATTTTCAACTCTCTATATAAGATGAAAATCACTGATGATATAAAGCCAAGAGAAAGAAATATTCTTGAGTCTCCCTTTAGGGTGTGTAGGATATGTGCTGTAACACCGTGACACTGTGCATGTCTCAGAGGCAGCAGAATCCTACAGTTATTATGACATTGCTAAATAAAGGAGGGCTGGGGTCTGGTCCTTGGTCCAAACCCAAAGGACACCAAGCTGGTTTGCACCCACACTGCTGAGGAGTGGGCTTTTCTGTGGCGTATTTGTTTTGAAGAGGGCTCTTTAGGATAGTCCAAAATGATTCTGACAGTGAGCTGACAGTTGACTACTATGTGTAAAGGATTCAGTGTAGGCATCCTAAGAAGCCATGTCTGTGGTTAATTTTGGGCATGACCTAGAAAAGAAAAATAGAGTTATAATAGGATTGCTACTGGACTGTGCTTGGTACAAAAATGTAATTCAGACTGAAACAGGGTCAAGACCAGTATTTCTAAGAGTGTTATTAGCTGCCACTTGATATAAGAGAGCCTGGAATATTATGTTTTATAGGAAAAAAAAATCTCTCTTCCCAGGTGTATTCTAATTAAGTTCTTCAAAAACTCATTTATTTATTTCATTTATGGGGATGAACATTGGATCAAATCCCTAAGAGTGTGATTGCTGAGCTAACACAGTATTCAACATTAATATTTGGTGCCAAATGGCTTCTTAAAGTAATCCGTTAAATGAATGTGACTTTTATCATATAATATATTCTCTTACATTTGAAATTGTAGTTTGGCAGTAGCATCCCTCAATGGAAACATAAAAATATTAGAATTGACAGTTAAAATTTATTATAAATTCTTTCACATTTTGCTGACATTGAAGTCCTACTAAACATATCAGAATCTTAATATTGGCTAACCCACTTAACATTTTAATTTGCACGTTATGCGGATTCACAGAACAGTGCTTATATACAATTGAGGTAGGCACCACCGAAAATGACAGGTTGATGAGACTAATAGGATTATGTTTGATTTTCTCCAAATATGACTTCCTTTGCTGTGTTAAATAGCAGTTTGACAAACAACATATTTCACTGTCAAAGTGTGTCTTGTTATTTTGAAATAGCTATAAAAGGAATTCAATATTGTAAGTATTCTGAACCATTCAGATGATTTCATATTGATATTGCTTCCCTCAAGAACTGGAAACTATTTTCAAAATGGGTTCATGTTTTAAAAAAGAACAGATTTTCTATGTAAAGTGATATCTAATTCCATATTCTGTAGAATTTAAAGTAGTTAAAACCGCTTACTCGCTGCTGGCATTTTGGAAAGAGGAGAAAGTCGCATGGGAATTCTTGAGTAAATCATAAAACATATTTCAGTAAGACTTTGCTGAAAATGAGAGAAATGTATTTTCCAGGTTAATTAAATTTTATTCCTTTATGTATTGAAATGGAGGTGATAAGTTTAGAAATGCCTTGCTTTCTTGTATGGGAAATCTTGGATGTATACCACATGACGTAAATACTTTACAATGAGAGAAATCATATTTCCTATAAGATTAGTACAAATAAAATGTCTAAACCAGTTAGGATTCTACCCCTTTACTATTACAATATTTCAAATGTTTTCCAAAAGCATTATAAAAAACAGAAAGGACTGAGAAAATTAAGAATATCCTATATGTGTGTCCTGGTTTCAGCTGGGATGGGGTTAATTTTCTTCCTAGTAGCTGGCACAGTGCTGTGTTTTGGATTTAGGATGAGAATAATGTTGATAACACACCAATGTTTTAGTTGTTGCTAGGCAGTGCCTATACCAGTCAAGGACTTTTCAGCTTCCCATGCTCTAGAGACTGAGAAGGCTGGAGGTGCACAAGAAGCTGGGAGGGGGCACAGCCAAACTGGCCAAAGGGACATTCCATACCATGTGATGTCATGCTCAGTACATAAAC
>NW_008825558.1:507941-515374 GCF_000699105.1 Pygoscelis adeliae
TGGGTTGAGATAAAAACAGTTTAATAGGTAGAGCAAAAGTCACGCACACAAGCAAAGCAAAACAAAGGAATTCATTCACTACTTCCCATCGGTAGGCAGGTGTTCAGCCATCTCCATAAAGCAGGGCTCCCTCACGCGTAACGGTTACTTGGGAAGACAAACACCACCGCTCCAAACGTCCCCCCCTTCCTTCTTCTTCCCCCAGCTTTATATACTGAGCATGACGTCACATGGTATGGAATATCCCGTTGGCCAGTTTGGGTCAGCTGTCCCGGCTGTGGCCCCTCCCAGCTTCTTGTGCCCCTCCAGCCTTCTCAGTCTCTAGAGCATGGGAAGTTGGAAAGTCCTTGACTAGTATAAACACTACCCAGCAACAACTAAAAACATCGATGTGTTATCAACTTTGTTCTCATCCTAAATCCAAAACACAGCACTGTACCAGCTACTAGGAAGGAAATTAACTCTATCCCTGCCGAAACCAGGACATAGCAGTAGTAGGCTATTATGCTGTATGGTATACCCCATTTCCATATGGGTACCTAAGGATTTATGCAAATAAGAATAGATGCATAATGCTACAGTAATCTTAGGCATAGTGTGACTAAAGTGTGTAACACATGAAAAAGAATGGATGTATAAAATATCTCAGTGCAACTCCTTGAAGACTGAAGCATTCTCTATCTAATTTCAAACCAAAATTTTTTTTTTAAATCTCAAAAAATCAAATGGAAATGAATGACGTTGTTCAACAGAATTTTTCTGAAACCTTTAATTTTGTGTAGTCTTAATATTTTGACTTATTTAAATTCTGGAGGAAAAGTAATGTCAAAATATTAATTGTGAAATATGGAAAAAAAAATCACTCACTCAAGTTCTTTATGGTGCTTATCACAATGATTTACAAGCATACTGAGGTAGCAGACCACACCTTTGAAACAACATAATTCAGTGTAGATGAATGATAACTAAACTTGGATGGACAGCTATGTAAACCAGAGCCTGCCACTGTTCTCTAACCCTGAGGCCAAGTCTGAATGTCTTCATGGTACTTGACTATGGGTTTCCTCTGGGACGTGTATCTACCCTAAGGCATAAGCGCAATTGTGTGTGCATGTTAGTCGGGAGTGTCTGCATGTTAGTCAGGAGTGTCTGCAGTGATGGAAAGCTGTGTCTTAACCTAACGGAATAGTGTTAGAGGACTACAGAGGATGGGGGGAGTATAAATTGATACAGTCTTGTCCATACTGTCTTTTGAGAGAAGTAGTTGTAAAGGTCCAAAATGAGCCAGGAACTGTGCTATTCACACAGAATATGCCTATACTAGAAATTAAAACAGACCTGAGACAGTCCTCTGGCCTTAAAAATAAGTTGTAAGGCACAGCTTGTGTCTATGTTGATCAAACAGTGTGGCCATAACCAAACTATCTATTGAGAATAATCTCTGTTACATGCGGTTTTTGTTTTGCCTGAGCACTGGTTCAAGGCTGCAAGTTAAGACAGTCTAAAACTGGATGAAGGGCAATGCTAAGAATTTAACAGTATGGAGATTACATACTAGTGCTAAAAGCAGTAGTCTGTCCCTGTTTAGTTTACAAACATATCCATAGAAACCAGGGGTAAACTTTAATGGTTGAATGATTAACTTGTTCTGAGTTGAGTTGAAGCTTATATGAGCATCCACTTCTACAAAATAGTGAGCTCTAAACCCTTCCATACAATTTCAGTCATGTACTTTCAGGTCATCTACAGTGAGGCCAGACCAATCCCTGTCAGTCTGGGCTTTAGGCAGGCTGGCATACACAGGGAGATCTGGTGGACCTACTTTAGTTAAGTATATACAATTAGATAGAATGAATCTAGGCTTCTGTGAATTTTCTTAGTCTATTTCAGGGTAAAATCAAATATGTGAGTTTTCAGAGACAATTTAAACTGTCCACTTTTGACTTGACCCTTAGCAGGATCAGATGTACTCAATCACTGTGGCTGGGAGTCTTCTAACCAAATGTGGATAGCAAAATCTGAGCTAGGCATTTTAAACTTTTTGTAAACAGTAGAGATGAATAGGCACTGTGGGCTCACTTCAACTGTCTAAACATAGACATCTTGGGCCATTTTAGAGCTTTAGGATGTCTATCTGCATAGGGCTGGCATATGTCAATGGAAGTCCTTTACAAGCTGCAACCTATACAGTTAGCAGATGGTGATGAGATGGAACATCTTAGCATATCTTGAGTGGCATTAGATGCCTCAGGTTAGGCAACTGAACCTTTGTGACCTTCCTGCACAAAATTTATCTGATCTATTTAGATTAGAATGTTAAATTGCCCATTGGATCCAAATCCATATTAGAATGATATGCATTTGCAATGACTTGTTTAGCTGTACCTGGTTGGTCAGATGAATCTCAATTTTTACAAAAATTGATGCGATAAATGACTGCTGTGTGGCAGTTAGACAATGCCCACCCTAACTTTCTAAATTGTCTTTGTAGACTATCTTTGAGTAAAAGTAATCGGATTTTCATAGACTTCTGTGGTAATTTTTTTTTATTATTATTTTATAAAGGGGCTACTGGGAATGATTCCATTATTTCTGAATCTCTGGCAAAAGCTAATTGTTTTAGTGACTTCATTGCATCTAGATTTTGGACTCTAGTCTGGTATTGCAAAGCTAAGTAAAAATCAAATTAAATCTTACAATTGCTGAAAGGATTAATTAATTAAACTGTTGTATACTTCCTTATGAATACTGTTTCTATATCACCGTAAACTGATTTCAGAGGGATTTTGCTTAAATAAAGGTGCCAGGCCAGGGTCGTCTTGCCATCCTATAGTTTTTATGCTGTTGTGATATCTTATGATGTACTATTATGAGCTATACTGTAGTGTGTTCTCATTAGAGAAATGAAAAATAACCAAACCAAAACTTTCTTTATAGACAATATTCTTGATCGTGTCCCCATTCTTATTTTATTTAGAGTACTTTCAGATTCAGGGTACTTTGAAATATATCTACTTTTTTTTTTTCAATGAAATCTTCTAACAGAAGGTTGCAAGATTGAGAATAATAGACTGTCAGTTTTTTCATTATCACATGTGTATGCTTTACCTTCTCTGTAGTTATTTAACTTGAGGTTCATTTTATTTGAATCTGAGTGAGAGTAAAAGGGCTAACTCTTCCTGCCAAGAAACAAATTAGCTTTTTACATTGTTTAATAAGTGCATCCAGTTCCAAATGCCACCAAACAGCTATTAAACAGCAACCCCCTTGAACAAAAACTCAATGGTGCATAACACACTTGATTAGATGTACTATTTTCTGAAAGGGCCATTATTCTTAGTAGGCATATTTCATTACTGTTAATCTGAGTCTAAGTCTATGCATCCATAACCTAATAACTCTATCTGAACTGTCTAATGTTATCCAGGTAATCTTAGGATAAGTCTTCTAACATTTGTGAGTTGTCTTGAGAGATTTTTGTGGCTGAAGAACCATACTCAGAGTTCTCTGTTGCTGTTTCTTAAAACTGAGATCAATTGCACCTAGGAAGGAAAAGATTTTATTATTTTAATGCCTACTTTATTTTTCATTTCAGCTGAAACAAAGCAGTATTCTCAGTAGTTTCCGAGCAAACACATCATTTAAAATTACTGCTTAGTATTGGATTCTGTGTCTGGATTACTGAATGCCTTTTTTCTTTAGTCAGTCTTTGCCATTTGCAAAAAGCAAGATAGGTGATTACTATGAGGACCTAATCTGATGTGTGTTGTTTGTCTACATATATCAATAACCAATATCAATAAAATATGCTTTCTAAAACAATATCAGATTGGATGATCTGCTTCTCTGCTCACAATAAAAAGTTTTCTCAACTGAGAAGGAGGATTTGCTAGTTTTATTGGAACCTTGATTTAAATATATTTCCTGATTTGTTAATGAGCAAATGTAGAAAAATGTCTGTAGTTGATTTTATTGAGCCAACCAATTTATGCCCTTGTATTTTACAATTCCTTAAGACACACTTATTAGCAATTAAAAAGTTATACATTGTTATAAAACAGTCACATAAAGTTTGTTTTAAAAAGTAATTTGGCATTATGTGAAATTTACTACATTTTGCTCACATTAAAATTTCAATAAACTAATTTAGAGCCTTATAAAAATATATCTTTTATGTAATAAATTCCTCATCTCATCACTGAGATGAGAAAGGTAGACTCCAGTGTTGAAAGGCCATCTAATAGCTCTTCCTATATATTAGAGTTTGCACAGTGTATGATTTTTAGAAGGCATGCATGTGCATGTCAGGATGCATGTGGCTGTTGCTATAGTACAGACTTTCCTTCTTTGCATTCCCTTCAACCTCAAAACAGATCAAATTCAGCATGTTAGCTGAGAGCTTGTTGTGAATGTGGGCAACTGTTGGGATTTCACTTTTCTGGAAACCTTTAACTGCTTTAGTACTTCAGTGACCAAATAGGCCTTATATGCCAGCATGCATTGAGAGGTGGAATCTGAATATTTATGTAGATTGAGAGAAAATGTCACTGCTAGAGAGAACTGCAATTTAAAGTGACATCTTAGTCACGTGTTTCTTTAGTCTTCACATTTCTTTTGGGAGCTAGGGGGTAGGATTATTGGTTCTAAGTTAATTTTCCTAACCTTCCTTCTAGGTTTGATTTTTAATTTTCATTAGTAGAAAATCTGTTAAGGTTAGTTCATCTCACTTTCTTTAGCTATTCAGAAAAAAAAACCCAACATAAAATAGCTAAAATAAAGTTGTTTGGTCTTCTATAAATAATATGTAGAGAGAGATTACCATCTTTAAAAGGTCAATAAGCTGATCTGTATAGACAACTATCTTGGGATGGAGGTGCCTATGTTTATCTGACTTAAGGAAGAACCTAAGGGCTTTTATTCAGTTGCTTAAGAATAGTTGTCTAGTGCTAAATATGGCTAGTCTTGTGTTGTATTTGCCAGTTCTGCCAACTGTGATAGCATCTGTACAGTCTGGCAGTTATAACAAAGGACCCAGGGGAACAATGCATCTTTCCAAATAGACTCCTGGATGCCAAACTGTATATCTTAGAACTTTTCAATGGCACTAGATACAAACAATTATTCATCTGAAGTGATCCCCTAATGTCAGTTAATTTGAAATCTTGCTATAATTATAAATATTTATACTGAGATTTGGTGTTGCACTATGCCTTACTTTTGTATACACATAATGAAAGACAATTCTTTCCCCAAAGTAAAACAACTGAAAGTATAAACAGAAAGAGAAATGCCGAAGTAGGATATGTTCTCGTTTCAGCCAGTCTTGAAAATTAAGATGAAGGTTCCTAACCTGAGCATTGTAACTAGCAAGCTGTCAAAATTCAAAATGAGTACTTGAGACCATATTCTGCCCAAACTTGTACTATCAGTGAAAACATCAGTGAAAATACAGCCAGTTCCATGTTAGGAACCTGTAGTATGTCTGAACACTTGTCCAAATACACCTATACAGATACAGATACCAAGTTTAACATCAGACACCAGTTTAACAGAAGAGTGGTCACGGGGGCCACATAAACAGTAGATTTACTCACTTAAGCATGCTGCCTCTTGCACAATTGAACAAGGAAAATACTCCATATTCTTAAAAAAAACAAAACAACTGTATATTCCAAAGAGGATTTGAATCCACAGTCTCTGCTTTATAGTTCATTAGGCCAACAGGGCTGCACAAGGAACTTAAACGCTTTTTAAAGCTTAATGAAAAACAGAAAGAAGATCCAGTATATGTATTAAAAGGTATTGAAATCATAGCTGTGCACTCTTTTTAATGTTGTTCTAAGGATGATGTTTTTAGGCAATACTGCTCATTACAGTGCTATTCTTTGTAGCATGAACTACATTTTGTTAAAAATACTGAATTGCAGACTTTTATTTGCATTTACATGAAACTTCCATTGCAATAATGGTATATGTAGTATATGGAAAAATATATTAGAAAAATAGGTACATAGTTAAGACATAGTTAAAATTGAAGAGTTAAATTACATAGTTTATATATATATATAAAACTATATTAGGAAATATGTATGTGTTTTTCTATGTCTCAAACCTAATTAAATGAGAAGGGAAAGACTGAGACCTGTGTGGCCAGCCAAGTCCCTGTGAAGACCAGGCTAGACTTGAAGCACAGTGGAGTTAGCTGACTTTTTGGGAAAACCATAAAATATGCAAGGAAAAGGCTTAGAATCTAACACTTGGAACATTTACAACGATCTTCTGACATGTATCTTATGAAATATTTTGTAATATGCAATATGTAAAATGAATAGTTTCTGCTAAGGGATGGAGGGAGCAAAAACCAGGGAATTGCTGGCAGTCACTCTTAACTGAATACAAATGTTTTAAGCCACTGTAGGATGATTTTTCTACATTGTGAAATAGATTATTTTTGTAGAAACATAGTAAAACTTTGTCAAGGCTCTACTTCTTGTTTAAGTATGTATGGCAAGTACTTTTACCTTGCATGTTATTTCCAGAATAACATAATTTGGCAGACACTAAGGACCTAATTTTAAAACAGTTATCTCATATCTGTGGTTCTTATGTAAGACATCCCAAAGTTAATATGTTTCCAGGTTTCAGAGCTCTCCTTACTGTCAAGAATGAAGTCTGGGAGAAGGCTTACAAGATGCAGAAAGACAGAAAAATGATAATGAACAATGTAATAAAACACAGTGGTTTACATGTGCCTTCTGTTACAAAACAAACAAACAAACAAATAAAAAAAATAGAACAAAATAACAACAAAATAAGACCTGTACAATTATTCTAAGTCTTTCACTGCCTTTTCCATATGCTTCCTTGTTCTATAAAACTAGGACTTCTCAGATTCGGCTGTGTTTAACATTTCAACATGTTCAAGTTTATGATGCCACAATTAGTCTACTTGTGTGAATTTCCATACAAGAGGATGTATGAGTTTCATAGTCTTTACAGAGCTTAACTGTAGTGTTTCACATTAATTTCTTCTTCCTTTTCTAATAAACTGGATTCTTGCCAACTCTACCAATTCAGATTTATGAGCAAATAATACAACAAAAACAAGATATCTCTGAGAATTACAAGTTTCGGTAGTTTTTTTAGGCCAAGTGGTGTTGTTACTGAATGTAATACAAAACCAAAACGTAATACAAAAACATTATAAATGTTTTTGGAATGTGTAGAAGACACTTCCTGCCACAGCTGGTAAGCGAGCCTACCAGGGGAGGTGCCTCGCTCGACCTCCTGTTTACAAACAGAGAAGGACTGGTGGGAGATGTGGTGGTCGGAGGCCGTCTTGGGCTTAGTGACCATGAAATGGTAGAATTCTGAATTCTCAGTGAAGTAAGGAGGGGGGGCAGCAAAACTGCAACCATGGACTTCCGGAGGGC
>NW_008825558.1:516630-517118 GCF_000699105.1 Pygoscelis adeliae
GCAACCAGCCGGCTGAACGTGAGCTGGCAGTTGGCCCAGGTGGCCAAGAAGGCCAATGCCATCCTGGCCTGTATCAGAAATAATGTGGCCAGCAGGAGCAGGGAAGTGATCGTGCCCCTGTACTCGGCACTGGTGACGCAGCACCTTGAATACTGTGTTCAGGTTTGGGCCCCTCACTACAAGAAGGATGTTTAGGTGCTGGAGCATGTCCAGAGAAGGGCAACAAGGCTGGTAAAGGGTCTGGAGAACAAGTCTTATGAGGAGCAGCTGAGGGAACTGGGGTTGTTTAGCGTGGAGAAGAGGAGGCTGAGGGGAGACCTCATTGCTGTCTACAACTACCCGAAAGGAGGCTGTAGCGAGGTGGGTGTCAGTCTCTTCTCCCAAGTCACTAGCAATAGGAAGAGAGGAAATGGCCTCAAGTTGCGCCAGGGGAGGTTTAGATTGGATGTGAGGAAAAATGTCTTTACTGAAAGAGTGGTTAAACATTG
>NW_008825558.1:517207-517741 GCF_000699105.1 Pygoscelis adeliae
GCGCCAGGGGAGGTTTAGATTGGATGTGAGGAAAAATTTCTTTCCTGAAAGAGTAGTTAAACATTGGAACAGACTGCCCAGGGAAGTGGTTGAGTCACCATCCCTGGAGGGATTTAAAAGACGGGTAGATGAGGCGCTTAGGGACATGGTTTAGTGGGCATGGTGGTGTTGGGTTGACGGTTGGACTCGATGATCTTGGAGGTCTCTTCCAACCTTAATGATTCTATGATTCTATGATTAAATATTTCTTTTGGCTCCTGACTAGATGACCTACTGTTGTCTTCCAGACGTATTTGGAAGTATTTATTCTGAGGAGATAGGTTTATAGGTGCTTTTATCTTCCTGCCTCTAGCTTTGTTATGAAACAAATTTAGATAGACAGACCACCTGAAGGTCAGCTAAGTTCCAGTGAAAACATAAAAACGTAGAGGTATAAATTGGCTAGCAGTTACATAACTCACAGAGGAAAAGGGAAATTTTTACCCACCTAAGTGCTGTAATTACTAGGCTTTACATTATTTTTAGGGGAACTTT
>NW_008825558.1:517756-522669 GCF_000699105.1 Pygoscelis adeliae
AAGCTTGTGGAGCCAAAAAGCAGTTTAGGGAGAAAGAAGACATAAATGATCCTGGATCCAACTAATTTAGGGAACTGAGACTAAAATCCCTGAACTGCTGTTTTGGTTTTACAATGTTATTTTAAAACCTCTAATAAACTAATGTAAAAAGCAGATAGATATCAAAATCTTAATTCTCTTCCTCTTATCTGAGTCCCCACTACATTTCACTTAATATTACACAACAATTGCATTAGTGCCAAGAACTATGGAAAGACATGAAACAATTCTTTTCCTTGAAGTCCTTACATTCATTCTAAAAAAATAAAATGCTCAAAAGAATGAAAAGGGAATCAGAAATGCACCAAGCGGGCAAAGATCCAGCTCAGGACAGTGGCAAAATGTTGCCTAGAACAGGGATTTGCAGACTGGGAAACCAAGGGAAGAAACATGATGATTTGACCTCATCACATTACACATAACATCAGATGATGCTAAAAGAAGGCTTCCACTGCTTTTAAGCACTAATTTTACATCCTTAGATATCCTTTCTTTGCATTAATTCTTTTTCTATTACTTTTCTATCATCAGAGGAATTGTTTCTTGTCTCTTGTAGAACAGTAATTATTAAATACCTGTTAGAAACAGCATGCTTGTATTCCATCTATACAATATATAAAGTGAGATTTTCCCCACAGTTTGTCAATAAGTACTAATTTACCATGCAAAAAGAGGGAAAAAACCCACAAAAAAATTACTTTGTCTCAAATTAAACAAAAATTTAAAACTGATATATACACAAACACAAACAAAACCTAAATGACTTCAAGAAGAGCAGCTGCCTTCTTCCATATAAATTCTTTAGAGCACAGAAGAAAAATTTAACTCATTTTAATTTTCAGTGTGCCCAAATACCACATGTACACTGTTCTTTTATCCATAACAGCCTTCTACATGTCACTTGTGACACCTATTTTTCTCCACCTGCTTCTCAGTTAATACCATGGTAAAACGTACACCTGCAACAGCTTTAATCCTCTAGCATTTGACTTTTTACCCCCGACTAATATATTTCATTTGTATGTGCTAAAAGAAACAATAACAAAGACATTTGGCAATGTTTCAGGTTATTCACTGATGTAAGGACCGTGTTTTGCATTGTGTTAGGAAGATTAAGAGAAACAGGCCACATCACAATGTTTTTATTTTTACAATTATAACAACAAAAAAGATAACTGAAGGGAATATATAAAACTGAAAGAATAAAGTTTTCATTAAAAGAATGAAACTTTTTCCAAATTATTGTGGTATAACCAAAAACCTAACCTAAGGAGTTATCATGGGATCAAACAGGACACATAGCCCAGCCTCTCTCAGCCTCCATACTTTTCAGCTAACAAAGAGCCAAAATACAGGTCTTGCACTTGTCAGCGCTATGCATGTTTTGGTTTTTGGCTTACACAATGAGAAAGATTGGCCTGCCCTACACAGTTTTAGAAGTTAAAGAATACAAGGCAAGAAATATCTAAATCTGGGATTGTAATTGTCAAAAGGAAAAGTAATGGAAATTCAAGACAAAACCGTGAATTTGGAATTATTTTTAGCTACATAGATTTTTGGCAGAAGAAAATTAACCAATCAACCAAGCCCTCATTACTTGAATTAAAAAGAACATGAGCCATCCTTTAACATACACCAGTCCTAAAAGAGGGACAGATCACAGCGGTTGTATCTGACTGTGAGGGTGCCTTGTGGGCCAGCTGCTCCCCCTGGGAAGACATGAAATGGACTTGTGACTGCAGCCTGGTGTTTAGAAAGCAGGTATACATGCCACCATGGACACCGATAATAAATATTTATACTTAAGGGAAGGGGGAAAGGCTCAGATATCATTGTAGAGGGTGTTGCTTATAACCTTGTATAGGAGTAGTCCAAGACTTGTTCATGTCCTTAAGCATGCAAACTTTGAGTAGAAGCATTGACATCAGTAAAACTATTTAGAGTGTATGAAATTAATTATTTGTGTGTATAAGTAAGACCAAGACTTCATTTAGCAGGGAGAGCATTATGAGAAAGCCTTTATTGCAGATGCATGTGTACTCTCTTGTTAGTGAGAAGGCATGATTTTGGACTCCAAATCTAGTGACATAGCACTTCAGTGATGTTGTTAGAGTTAGAAGGTTTGGCAGGATTTAAAATTTTGATAGGCCAGATGTGGAGTAAACTGGAACAGTATTAACTATGTGATTCATGTTGCGTGGATTAATACCAAATTGGGGATTTTTAAAAAACACTAAACCATATTATCTCATACATGACTTATAGCTTGCTATGGCTGGCTCTCCAGCCTGTTGGATTCCTTCCGAGACTGATATTGTATCTACTGAAACATCCACTTGTTTCATCCACTGAAACATCCAGTAGGAAAAGGATCACCCTTAACCAATATATATTTATAAAAATGTAACTAAAATTCAACACCAATACTAACTTTAAATGTAATTAATAATATAATTTAATGCTTTTAAGGAGTCTAGTTCAGGATTCTTACTCATATGTTCATTCTAGTGGTAAAAACAGGCATGACTGCTCTCAGAACTAAAAGGAAGGTAAATTAGCGTAACAAAAAAAATACAAACCAAAACCAGAGTTAGGAAGTAAAAGTTATCTTTTAGTTGAAGCAAAAGAACAGGAAGGATAGAAAATGCTAGAAGAACAATCAGTGCTTTGAATACTTCTGAGAAAACAGCAGAATTGAAATTATAAAGACAGCTTTTTAAAACATGCTTAACCCCTCCATCCCCATAGCTCAATGTGAAGTCCTAAAAATTTTCCTCAATAGTTTTATTTTGGAATTCTGCATTAAAATTTGTATTATCTTATTTTGTCAATTTTATAACCTTTTCTGAAAGAAATGACATGCTATTGTGCTAACTGATTCTGTTGTGTGTATCAGTATATATTTATTTAAGCATCTTTATAAACTTCTAGTTTTCAGACAGTCTTTAATGCATCCATAAAGAACAGTCTTAATAATATTCTATTAAAGCAGTGTTATTCACCAATTTATTATTTTAGTCTCATATCGGTATACTACAGTTGATGTTCAATACTTTGATTGCTGCTGGTGAATAAACAAAACATTATTTTGTGGTAGTCTAAAATGACTCTGTTAACTTCAGAACCATCAGACTGATTTTTTTTACCATTTCTGTATTTTTATGTCATGAAATAACTTTGCATCTTTCCTTTTATAGCAGTGAGAAGGATAAAAAAGTAATGATATTTATGAGTCAATGTTTTCTATTATGCTTCTTGTTCTATAAAAATTTCTCTTCTATTATGAATTGGTGAAGATAAAATGTAAACATAAGTTATATATCTAACAAGTTAAATAAATGAAAAGCTACATATTTTGCTATGCATTGAAATACTTGAATAGTTTCTGCACTGCAAAAATAATACCATTTGTGCAATCCTACACAGTACTGGTAAAAGGCAAAACTACAAAGTCCTGCCAGCAGTGATGTGCTTGACCTTGTGCCCATTCATACTTAAAACAGAAGGTATTCTCCTTGTATTTGTCATTGAGATACAGGCTCATAAACATGGTCAAATTATATATAACCTTCTTAAAAGCTAAGCCTGAGCAAATGATGATAATAATACTGTATTATTTTCTCCTGATAAACCAAGAAATAGTGGAGTCAGAGTCTGAGTGGTGTTTCTGCCCACAGAGGCTGAAATCGCATTTCTGTTGGTCTGAGGAATGCCCCAGACATGACATGGTGGAACAATGACTTCTCCATTTAAAAAAAAAAAAAAAAAAGGTAAAAAAAAAAAAAAAGTTCGGAATATCCAATTCAGGAAAGACTGCCTTTTCCCATACTGGCAAATGCATACTTTTCAATTGGACCTCCATGTTTTGGTGTTTTGTGTTTTTTCAGCTTCAGAGTAGCACAGAAGAGGGAAGGGACAGATTTTTTACTCAGGGTGCTCCATTGCTTAAAAAGTACCTTCAAACTCTCTCAGGGTGATACTATGTTTAATATGGAAAATGTTGAACTTGCTGCAATGCTGAACTTTTGTGCAAAACAGTTGGGTGTTATATTTGAGTTTCAGGTGTTACAACCCCATTTGCAGAGATACCTATTTGTATTTCTGAGACAAGCACGTAAACCCATGAAAGACATCTCTGAGACATCTGTTAGTGTCTACCCTTACCTGCTTTAGGAACCTTTACTTCAGTAATGTTTCAACACTGTCTCCCATAACATCTTCATAGAGAAGCTGATGATGTATGGGCTGGATAAGCAGACAGTGAGGTGTACTGAAAACTGGCTGAACAACTGGGCCCAGCGGGTTGTGATCAGTGGCACAAAGTCTAGTTGGAGGCCAGTAACTAGTGGTGTACCCTGGGGGTCAATACTATGTCTAATATTGTTCAACATCTTCATTAACAATTTGGATGATGGGGCAGAGTTTATCCTCAGCACGTTTGTTGATGATACAAAATGGGGAGGAGTGGCTGATACACCAAATGGTTGTGCAGCCATCCAGATGGACCTTGACAGGCTGGAGTAATGGACTGATGGGAAACTCGTGAGGTTCAACAAGGAGAAGTGCGAAGTCCTGCACCTGGGGAGGAACAACTCCATGCACCAGTGTATTCTGGGGGTGGCCCAGCTGGAAAACAGCTTTGCAGAAAAGGACCTGGGGGTCCTGGTGGACACCAAGTTGAATATGAGCCAGCGATGTGCCCTTGCTGTAAAGGCAGTGAATGGTATCTTCGACTGCATTAGACAAAATATTGCCAGCAGGTTGAGGGAGGTGCTCCTTCCCCCCGACTCAGCACTGGTGAGGCCACACCTGGTGTAGTGTGTCCAGTTCTGGGCTCCCCAGTGCAAGAGAAGACGGAACAGGAAAACACTCCT
>NW_008825558.1:526124-543653 GCF_000699105.1 Pygoscelis adeliae
TGTTTAGCCTGGAGAAAAGGAGGCTGAGGGGAGACCTCATTGCTCTCTACAACTACCTGAAAGGAGGCTGTAGCGAGGTGGGTGTCGGTCTCTTCTCCCAAGTAACTGGCGAAAGGACGAGAGGAAATGGCCTCAAGTTGCGCCAGGGGAGGTTTAGATTGGATGTGAGGAAAAATTTATTTACTGAAAGTGCCCAGGGAAGTGGTTGAGTCCCCATACCTGGAAGTATTTAAAAGACGGGTAGATGAGGCGCTTAGGGACATGTTTTAGTGGGCATGGTGTTGTTGGGTTGACGGTTGGACTCGATGATCTTGGAGGTCTCTTCCAACCTTAATGATTCTATGATTCTATGATTGTAAGTATGGAGCTACTGGAGACAGTCCAGTGAAGGGCCACAAAGATGATTAAGGAACTGGAGAATCTCCCTTATTAGGAAAGGCTGAGAGAACTGGGACATTTTAGCTTGAAGAAGGGAAGGCTCAAGGGGAATATCATCAATGTATACAAATATCTGAAGGAAGGGTGTAAAGAAGACAGAACCAGGCTCTTTTCAGTGGTGTTCAATGACAAGACCAGAGGCAATGGGCACAAACTGAAACACAGGAGGTTCCGTCTGAACATCAGAAAACACTTCTACTGTGAGGGTGACCGAGCACTGGCACAGGTTGCCCAGAATGGTTGTGGAGCCTCCACCCTTGGAGATATTCAAAAGCCATCTGGACATGGTCCTGGTAAACTTGCTGTAGGTGGCCCTGCTTGAGCAGTGGGGGTTGGACCAGGTGACTTCCAGAAGATCCTTCCAACCTCAACCATTCTATGATTCTGTGATTTTGTTACAGTTCTCAACTAGCGGACGCTGTAAATCCCAAATTAGTAGACTATCTCCTCTTTCACGTTTAGAGAAGTTACAGTCCAACTCGAACTTCTGAAATGTAAGTACCTTGTACATAATTGTCCAAATTTTAGGTCTTGCCTAATCAATTATTAGGTCTTGCCTTATAATCTTGTACCTAATAGTTCAACTTTTTGGTCTTGCAGACCTGGTTATCATGATGCCAAAGTGTGTTTCTGAGGTCTGGCCTCAGTTTTAAGATGTCAGACCATGTGGACTGAACCATGTAAGGCTAATTACCACTGAAAATTTGAAACTATCTTTTCATCTGGAAACAGATGCTACCTAAATAAATCTTACAGTGAATGACAATAGAGAAGAAATATGTAAAAAATTTATTCAAAACAAAGACTCAAAAGTGATAGTCATAAGTTTAAGAACTATGAATATTTCTTCCTTTTTTCAGTCTGAATATGGTATGATTAGAGTTAAGTGTGTTGATTTTACTGGGATAGTAATTGAATCCCTCATATAAGGAGAAAAAAAAGACCTGGGAGTACCTGGAGACTAGGTTTATTTGGGCATGCTATCTTTGGAATTGTTTGCACTTCTCAATGTTTTGATTTGATATGTGGTTACCCTTTTATTTTTCTTTAGTTTTCAGGGCTGCCATAATTTTGCCTGTGTTCTTGAAGGAAAAACAAATGATACCCAAGACCAATACTAAACCAAAAGGTAACTTTAGCTTTTGAATAATTCAATAATTATTTTCATGTAGCTAGAATGTTATTAGAACTAAAAACATTTATATCATTGTCCTGAAAACTCTCTGTTTATATGGTTTCATCTGGTCAGAGAAAAAATATCTTCAACTTCACATCTGATTGTTCACCATGTTTTGTCCAGTAATCTCTGGGGAGAGATACATAGTGGATCTCAAAGGAACTCGACAAAATGACCAAGATATGACAACCTCTGACTAGTTTCTTCTCTGAGTCTCTGAACACAGATATGAACATACATAGTAGCTGGATTTGGGCCAAAATTCTGCCAGAAGAAGGTGATAATGTCATCCTATAGGAGCAACTGTAACTCTTGTGTTCAGAAGAAGAGAATATATTTACAGTATGTTTAAAACTGGCACGGCAACCTTAGAAAGAAGAGGTGTTAACTTCTTTGGCTCTACACAGTAGATTTTTTTAAATAGCTGCATAACCTGACAGATTACTTCACTTCAGACAAGATCTTTACATTCTTTAGAATAAATATACTTTCTATAATATCATATATAAATATGATATCTCTAATGTAATTTTCATTTGAAATAAAAGGAAAAGAGATCTTGATATACACAAGCACCGATATATTTGCTGGTACCTAAATGCCTGGTTAAAAATTCATGTAGAAGCTTAAATCCCAGGTAATTTATTCATCAATATCAAATATGAGCAAAATGAGAAGTAAATTTGTAGAGCCTTACTGATCTTTTTTTTCCCCCAGTCAATCTTATGATTTATTCATGTCATCATGCACTTTTTTCTCTTTTCAAATTATATAGTTTTCAGCCTTGTGAATTCCTCTTCTGTATTACATTTCAAGAATTTTGACTATTATTAAAACTGTGGTTAGAAATTTGTAATTTTTTTGAAGATCACAAAATCCTTTCTAAACAGAAATTAATTATACCTGTCCTGTGAGATAAGTGAGTGATACAGTGGGGTCATTTTACTCAGCATGGTGTAGAACTAAACAGCTGTGACATGATATGCATTAACATAGGTTAAGATGAATATCACTCATTCAAGATAATGTTGGTATTACATATTATAGATGTAATAACAGCTCTGAAGTTGGAGAATGTTGTAATAGAAGTGATCCAGTTGGAATTTATGGTCACACAGGAAAATTAATTTGCTTTCTGCTTCAGAAAGTGAAAATGTGAGGTCTTTAATGAGAAATGGTGATCAGAATCTCTTTCACACTTCTACCAAAGACAAGAGTAAAGCTACGTATAGATACATAATGTGGTAATAGTTCACATTAAGAGAGGCACCTTGAATACTGTGTTCAGTTTTGGGCCCCTCACTACAAGAAAGACATTGAGGTGTTGGAGTGTGGCCAAAGAAGAGTAACAAAGCTGGTGAGGGGCCTAGAGAACAAGTCCTGTGAGGAGTGGCTGATGGAACTGGGATTGTTTAGTCTGGAGAAAAGGAGGCTGAGGGGAGACCTTATCGTGCTCTACAACTACCTGAAAGGAGGTTGTAGCGAGGTGGGTGTCGGTCTCTTCTCCCAAGTTACAATCAATAGGACGAGAGGAAATGGCCTTAAGTTGCGCCAGGGGAGGTTTATATTGGATATTAGGAAAAATTTCTTCACTCAAGCGGTTATCAAGCACTGGAACAGGCTGCTTAGAGAAATGGTTGAGCCACCATGCCTTGAGGTATTGAAAAGATGTGGCACTTAGAGACATAGTTTAGCGGTGGACTTGGCAGTGTTAGGTTAATGGTTGGACTCGATGATCTTAGAGGTCTTTTCCACCCTAAATGATTCTATGATTCTATGATCATTAGAAAAAATTATCATTGTTATCTCAGGCAGATACCAGTTGCACAGACTCCACTGATTTTGGAAAACTGGTAAAATCTAAAAGAGAATACTACTGTATTCATATAGTTATTATAACTCCCTCCTAGAAGGTCTTGTTCCTTTTGTGATTCACGTTTGCCAGATGTGATCTTCTTGGTTATTTTCTCCTCAGTGGGAAAATGATAAGAGTTGTTTACAGCTATGCTTGCTATATCTTCTTGTTGCATAAAGAAAGACTGAAAACATATGCCTGTCATGGAATAAAAAAATGGTGGGGCTTGAGGCAGTCCTTGGCTCCTGGTGGAGCTGGCCCTACAAATGTGAGCCAGCACAAGAGAAAGTCATGTCTCCTGCCCAAGTAGGTGTTAGTGTTACCATGGACAGATCTACGGAAATTTGGATGAGGGATTTGAATATAAAGAGAAACCAGAATAGGGGTGAAGGACAAGATTGATATAATTTTAATCTGTGTTGAGATGGAGGTATGCTGTAGCATTCTTTGCTAACTGGAATGTTTGAAAGGCCAAAGATTTAACCTGCAGATATATTGCATTTATTGAGGCAAAACAGGGAAGATGGAGAAGGGAAATGTAGAAGTTAAGAAAAAACCCCACAAATTAAACAGGTCATTGTATTCCATGCTGGAGTGGAGTATTGCAGCTAAATAAAAGTAAGTGTTGCAAAAGCCATTAATTTATATTAAGTTGTTCAGCTCTATCCTTGACATTATCTGTTCAAAATATTAAATTCAAATTATATACTCAAAATATCCTTGGGCAAAGCTCCGCATTTCCAGTAATTTGAATATAAATAAAAAAAAGGCTGATTTCATCTGTGCAAAGGATATTTATTTTGTCCCAACTAATCACTGTAATTTTTGTTGTCAAAACTGGTGAAGATATCCAAGAAGAAAATAAGAAAATTCACAGAAAATAGGACTACATTGTATTATTACCACCCATAAGACCATCTTGTAAAGAAATTAACATCTAGCCCAGTGAAGATTATAATCTGGAGTTCAAATTCTGAATTTGACATTCTTGGAAAAATGTTTATCTTCTTTTATTTTTCTCTGCACAAATAGATGAACTCATACACACAGATCCTTTTTTTTTTCTGTAGTACAAGGTTCCAAGATGGTAACCATTCATACAAGTTTATTATTTTACTATTGAGTGAGAGTAAACTAAAACTTTCCACTTTAAAGATAAAAACAATAAACTAAACTTATCCTTAGGCCTTTTAACATAGTCTCCAATTTAATTTCAATGGAATCTATGTATCTTCTCAATTATCTATGAAGGGAAATTAGAGATTTGTTCTAACAGTCAATGGAGCTAGGAGGACTCACAGCACACTGTTAAATTGTCAGTGATGCTGTTTATGGAATACTAACCTTGGGATTGTTTCTCCAAATATTTCATCACTGAATAGTAGAGCAATTGGTAATTTGGTATGCTTTCCACAGTAAAAAAACCCTTCTTCCTAAGAATAATTTGCATTTGTATCATGCATATCTATTAATATTGCATCTATCCTTTGGCTGTTTTGTCTAAATCAATTCTAAAGAAAATAATCACCACAAGTACCTCACACTCCTTTACCATCCCAAAGACGCTGAGAGTTTATTCTGGTTTTGTATAATATTTTAGCATAAAATAACACATCACATTCCCAGTAATGAAAAACCTTGGACTTATATCAACAAAGTGCTATTATGCAAAAATAGACCTTTCCTCATATTCATATGTGCTGAGTACTTTGATTTTTGGGAAGTTTTTGATTTAAGTGTTAATCCTGTTAAACAAAGTAAGAAAGTTTAAAGGACTACTAGACAATGTAAGAAATACATATGGTACTATGTACTTCAGAATTTTCTTTTCTGAGCATTTTTCTTATTCATACCTATCTTCAGGATATTTTTTAATACTTAGAGACATTAGGAGCTGAGGATATACTGAAGACTATACAGTAAGGATATACTGAGGTAAAATAGTAAGACCTTGATTTCAGCTGTACTAAGAAATAAATCCTTCATTTAGATGATATTGAAAAATTAAATCCATAGTCCACTGCCAAACATGAGATGTTAGCATGCTGTGAATATAAAAAAAAATGATGAAAAAAAAATTGCATTTGTTCTTGTCCTGCCTGTACTATTGCTCTTAACACAGATGCTTTAAGTTAATATTCAAAAGTTCCAATTCCTCTTTCAGTTAGTATATTTACTTTCATTTTCAATTTTGCTTGGGTTCCTGGCCCCAAATAAGATTGGTGTGAGTGTGTGTGTGTACGTAATTTTGAAAAAATGCAATCAAGGATAAAATGCAAATTAAAATGAAGGAAATTAGTTCTTGAAATATTCAAGAAGTTTCACATCACAGTTTGGGGGACTAAAGTAGGCCAATGCCCAATATGAGCTAATTAGATACATGTGCTTAGTTCTGCAAGTACAGGGTAGACAAAACGGTCAGATGGTTAATAGTCACTCCCATATACATACCAGCAAGACTTCAGGAATAGCTGAAGAGGTGTCAGGAAATTACAGTGTTAAAATATACCCTGCTGCCTCTAGCATTCCTAAGAAGCCATGTCCATCAGATTTGTGCCAGCAAAAGAGTTTCTTGGCAAGAATTTTCTCCTCTGACTTCTGCTTAGCATCATAATGGCTTCTGAGAAATGTTGAGTTCTGACAGCTTCATTCTTCTCATAGGCAATGACATGTTAAGTACACCATTTTTCCACAAACATAATGAGAACAATTTCCACAAGAATGATGACAAGTTTATATGCCTCCTCATTCACTTAAAATGGCTAATAATGCCACATATTAGAACACATTTTAAATTTACTTTCCTGTAATTCATCCAATGTATATCTTGGTCGAATTAAGTAATGAAAAGGCAACTTTTGCTGGTCTTAGCACAGTTAAATATGTGTGATCTACACATATATTGAAGAAAGTTAACATAGAGGAGAAGAATTACTGCAGAGGCATAGAATAATTTATGTTGGAAGGGAATGCTGGAGTTATCTGATCAAAGGAGGTCCAACTCTAACAGTTTGCTCAGGACAGTCTTAAGGGGAGTTTTGAATATCTCCAAGGGTGGAGATTGCCAGCCTCTCTGGGCAACCTGTATCACTGTTTGACCATGTTAATGGAGAAAAAGGTTCTCCTTTTATCTAGTTGGAATTTTCCTTGTTGCAACTTGCATCTGTTGCCTTTTATCCTACCACTTTGCACCTTTAAGAAGAGTCTACCTCGATCTTCTCCATTACTCTCTTGTTAGGTAATTGTAGATAGCAGTAAGATTTCCCATTTTTATCTCCAGGATGAAAAGCCCACTCCCTCAGACTCTCCTCCAATGTCCTGTGCCGCAGCCCAAGGGCCATCTTGGTGGCCCTCTGCTGGATCTGTTCCAGTTTGCCTCTTTTTTTCCGGGGAGCCCAAAACTGAACACAGCACTCCAAGCGTGGTCTCACAAGAACCAAAGAGAGGGGATGTCATGGTTTAACCCCAGTAGGCAGCTAAGCACCACACAGCCACTTGCTCACTCCCCCCTGGTAAGATGGGGAAGAGAATGGGAAGGGTAAAATTGAGAAAACTCATGGGTTGAGATAAAGACAGATTAACAGGGAAAGCAAAAGCCAAGCGCACAAGCAAAGCAAAATAAGGAATACATTCAGTACCTCCTATTGCCAGGCAGGTGTCCAGCCATCTCCAGGAAAGCAGGACCCTATCACATGAAATGGTTACTGGGGAAGACAGATGGCATAACTCTAAATGTCCCCTCTTCCTTCTTCTTCCCCCAGTTTTTTATTGCTGAGCATGACATCATATAGTATGGAATATCCTCTTGGTCAGTTGGAGTCAGCTGTTCCAGCTGTGTCCCCTCCCAACTTCTTGTGCACTCCCAGCCTACCCGCTGGTGGTGTGGTGTGAGAAGCAGAAAAGGCCTTGACTCTGTGTAAGCACTGCTCAGCAATAACGAAAACATCCCTGTATTATCAACACTGTTTTCAGCACAAATACAAACCATAGCCCCATACAAGCTACTATGAAGAAAATTAACTCTATCCTAACCAAAACCATCACAAGGGAAAAATCACTTTCCTCAGCCTGCAGGTTGCACTGTCTCTAATGCAGCCCAGGAGGAGGTTGGCTTTCTTTGCCAGTAAGGGCACATTGCTGGAAAATCTTCAACTTGTGCACCAGGACCCCCAGGTCCTTCTCTGCAAAGGTCCTTTTTAGTGAGTTGCCCTCCCTGCACAGTTGGACAATGCCTCCCTATCCCTTCTGGATAGTCCATCTCTGCTTCCACCTCTTATACTTCCTTTTGCATTTGGGCTCAGGCAGTCATTCCCTGCCCATCCATGCTGGTCTTCTTACAATAAGAATGGACTGTTCTTAAGCTTTGAGGTTGTAATCTTTGGAGGCGAAATGACTTTCCTGGGACTCTTTGATTTCCAAGGCAGTCTCCCAGCATATCCTGCTGAGAAAATTCCCTGAACAAGCTGAAATCTGCTCTCCTGAAGTCCATGAGAGTGATTCTACTAATTGTCTTGCTCACTTCTCACAGGATTTTAGCTCCATAATCGTACAGTCACTGCAGCCAAAGCTGCCCTTGACCTTCACATCTGCAGTGAAGGTATTTGTGAATAACAAGTCCAGCAGAAGAATTATCAAGGCCTTACTTTAATCGTGAACTTATCAGAATTAAGTCACAAGTAAAGAAGTAACCTAGTGTTAACTTCCTCATATTAATATCTACTAGAGGCAAGTCACTGGTCTTCATGGTGTTACTAGCAGAACTTTGTAACCACGATAGTCTAAAGGTATGAAAGAATAAAAGCTTGGAGGAATGATTGATTTAGCTGGAAAAAACAGTTATGTATTTCAGCTGTAGTTTTTTCATTAAGTCTGAAAAATAAAGTATTTTCTATTAAATATAAGATGGAAACATTCTTAGTCTAATATAATCAATTAGATGACATGAAAATATGGGTATTTAGTACTTGAGAAACAGAGAGACGTCAATGATAAGAAAGGGAAGAACAAGAGGTAATCAGATATCAAACTTATGTCTGTTACAGTCTCTATAGTCTTTATGTCTCCTGTGTGCCACTTTGTCTAGAGGTAGACAACCTTCTTTGTGTACTCTCAAGGCAAAATGAATATGATAGTGACCTCTGGTGTCAGAGAAATGTAATTCAGCTAGAAAAATTGTGGACAAAACTATTTCTTCCATCTCACTTTGGTAGATATTTGCATAATAGGAATTGACATTGAAATTAAAGGATATTGCTACATGATATTAACAGAAAATACTGTCTGAGAAGGTATAATGCAATTTCCTTTAGTCTTTTGAAAAGTAATTTACATTTGTTGTAAGTGATACAAAGAAGATCATAGAATCATAGAATGGTTTGTGTTGGAAGGGACCTTTAAAAGTCATCTTGTCCAACTCCGCTGCAATGAGCAGGGACAACTTTCACTGATCAGGTTGTTCAAAGCCCCACCCAACCTGATGTTATGATGTTAGGACAGGTTATGATAATGTGAAAAAAGAGCAAAATTTATGGTGTTATTTCAGAATCTTGAATAAAAGCTACTATATGTGTGCTTTGTTCAGACTTATGTCTATTTTTTAGAAGTAAAGTACTTACAGATGTACAGCCAGGTGCTATATCTTGATGCTACAAATAACTTTGTATTAAATTTTAGTGTCAATGGGGCATGAGATTTCACAGCATTTTGATATTAAAAGATTCCTTAAAAGAGTACAAGAGTGATGTATCTAAACATCTGAAAAGAGAGATGATATTTGGTTCAAAACTAGACATCAAAATGAAGTGTTGACATGTACATATGGTCTGCAAATTCTTTTTGTACTTAGTGAAGATCTAGGTCTCATTTCAGGCACTTAAACACAGGTGTCTGCGACTAACTGATATGCACAAGGTTATTCCACTTGGTCTCCAGCTGCTGTTTCAAAAGGTTGGAGAGTATCTAGTAGGTCTGCTGTAAGTCCATTAGAAGCATTATAAACCCAACTATAGACAACAGATCCAAGCCCAAATTCAACACAGGCAGTGGATTCTAGAGAGTCATTCAGCTCAGCTTAAAGTAGACACCTTGGGCTTAATTCAATTGCACGCATGTAGATATACAGTGTGTTTCTATACCAGTTTTAGTTAGGACCAGGATTTAAAGTGAACCTCCCAAGTGTCCCACTTACACTTAAAGTGTGGACCAGTCTACAAAGACACAAATGAAAAAATTTTCCTATGAAACATGTATAATGGGGACTTCAGATCTTCAGCACTAACTTTTTTGCTCTACAGATCCATTCTTATTGATTCACACCAGTTGTTAATGAAGACATAGCCTAATCTCATTGTAGGTGCTATGTGATATCCTGTCTGAACTCAAGCTGCTGCTCCAGAAGAAAAAAAAGGTTTCCTTTTTTCTGACTGTTTAAGCTTCCAGACCCTTGTGAACATCCTCGGAACTTGGGAAACCTCTCTCTCAGACTGCACTATACGCCCATTTAGGCAATTGAATTGAATGTTAGTGAAGTCAGCTTGGTGAACTAAAGTGCTCTTCAGGCTTTAGTAACCAGTTTATGCTGATATCATCTCCAATGACTATAATAAATGTCATGTACACACTTAAATGTAGGAGTTTCATCTTGAACTGAATCTCACCCATAATTTTTAGAACTTGAAATTCAGTTCATGTACATAAGAGTTATGCAAACATGTTGTTAAATGTTTTGACTGATTATGTTTAAATTTTTTTCCTGAAGACATAAGGTTCTCAAGGAAAACTTAGTTTAGTACACAAGTGTTTTCAAGGATGTATTTTATATACCTTTTGAACATTGCATTTACAACTATATTGCTATATCTCTGCTCACCAGAACTTGATTTTGGGATGCCTAAACATATATTTTTTACTCAAGCAGCAATGAATTCATATTTGAACATGAACTGATGAAAACTGGGCCCCTCACTACAAGAAGGACATTGAGATGTTGGAACGTGTCCAGAGAAGGGCAACGAGGCTGGTGAGGGGTCTGGAGAACAAGTCTTATGAGGAGTGACTGAGAGAGCTGGGATTGTTTAGCCTGGAGAAAAGGAGGCTGAGGGGAGACCTCATCGCTCTCTAAAACTACCTGAAAGGAGGCTGTAGGGAGGTGGGTGTTGGTCTCTTCTCCCAAGTAACTGGTGCTAGGATGAGAGGAAATGGCCTCAAGTTGCGCCAGGGGAGGTTTAGATTGGATGTGAGGAAAAATGTCTTTACTGGAAGAGTGGTGAAACATTGGAAGAGGCTGCCCAGGGAAGTGGTTGAGTCCCCATACCTGGAAGTATTTAAAAGACGGGTAGATGAGGTGCTTAGGGACATGGTTTAGTGGGCATGGTGGTGTTGGGTTGACGGTTGGACTCGATGATCTTGGAGGTCTCTTCCAACCTTAATGATTCTATGATTCTATGATTCTATGAAAGAAATTAGACCAAATCTTCACAAGAAAAAAATCTCCATTTTTAATTCTTACCAGATTATTAACCCTAACCAACAAGCAAAGCAAAGGATACTAACTTTGAACAATTCTTACAGTTTCTCTCACACAATCATTGATAAAAGGATCGGGGAAGTATATATTATTTTTTACCAATATGTTGGGCAAAAGCTAGGACTTGCTGAAGTAATGCAGAAAAATTACTCAATGTATGGTTGCACAAATGAACATCCTCAGATGGCAATATCCCTTCTGTCCAATAATAGGTCTACTTGATTGCTCATGTAGGTAATCGGTGTTGTAAGCAAACAAATGATGAAGGCTGAAATGGAAAACCAAAACCTTCTCTGTAAGGTTGTGGCAAACTAGAACATTCCACTATTTATCCTGGTGATGTTTTTTCTGTTCTACGAGTGGGACACACTATACACCAGAATGACAGATGATCTCCATAACCGCTAGCAAGACTCATTCTTAAAGATGCAAAGGAAGATCCAAGTACAATATAGAAATATACTGATTATTTCTTCTATACTGTTTTGTGTTGTGTAGATCATATATTTTTAATTACACAGGTGAGGAAATCAAGGTAGGAAAGTCAATGCCTGCATTTATCACAATTTTTACTACTTTAAAATGTGTCCAGATATGAATAACAAGGTGAAATACTTAATTCATTGCTGTCAGATTTAATTTTAAACATCTAATGTTGTATATTTATTTCTAGAAGTAATCAATATATCTGGACTTTTATTTTTAAAGCATTCTTTAGTGATTTGCTTGTGTCAAGGAATAAGCCAGAGGCAGGACCTAGAAAGAAATCAATTGTGAAATCTGTAGTGAGATGACTTGCTTAGACCTTCTCTCAATATCATACTAACTCAATGTTTTAATGCTTTTTTTTACACACCGTTGAAACAGCAGCATATGTGATTATGGAGGTACACCATCAAAATATGCTATGACCCATAGTGAAAATCTATATTCTATTTCAGGACATGTTGCAAAAGAAAGGTAAAACTGGTTTTGAAAATTGTCTTGGAAACAAAAATTAAGTGATGGACATTTTTCCATTCTTTGCTTTATTGAGGAATTCTTGGGTAATCTAGTCTCAAGATGTCTTTGACTCAGCATTCTACCCATTAAACTTATTTGAATTGATGAATTTAACTTTCTATAGCCTGGTTCAACGCTATTGATTACAAATATTAATGATTATGGTGCCTGCCTTTTAAAAATGTTTTGAAGAATTATAGCTGTAAACCATTTAGATTTCTGCTGGAAGTTATACGTCATTTTGTCATTCCATAGTCAGACCTCCAATGAATAAATAAAACAAAGTACTGTATAATGCAAACCTCATGTTCACTATTTGGGGATTCTTATTTAATCTACACAGGTGTATGAGCCAAAAATCTACAGATCAAGTGGTTTATTAGACAATGTAACGGATTTTGCTGTCTTTTTATTTTTTGCCAGGAAAATCCAAATATTCATGAAAACAAATTGCCAATCCCTTGGTTGTAGTAACTCTATTAAGTTTATTGCAGAAAACAGAATTATACAACCATATTATAAATCTGACATAAAGTTTCATAATGATTGCCAGCCATTTGTTGCAACCTTGTAGAAAAAAAAATATGCAAAGCAAAATAGGACATTCTGGCTGAAAAGCTGTGGTTGTTCACTTTGGGAAGACAGGATTAGTTTGAAATTACTTCTTACGCTTTTTGCATATGCATAATTCTTCTCCCTTGACCCTTTTTTAAAGATGAAGAGAAATGCTAACTGAAGCTAAATTTTGTTCCATATGAATCTATACTTTTTTAAACAAACAAAAAAGCTACATTGTATTGGTTTAATGTCCTAGGTTTAGAACTTTTTAAATAGCTCAATTTGTAGGTTTCCTTAAATAAAAAAATATCAAAATAAAAAAGCAAAATCCCAAACAGATTTTAAGAACAGCGTTAAAGTTTACTTCAACTTACCCTCCTTTTCATGTGAACTTTGAAAATACATTCCTATGTACTATTTTTAAATAAAATGCATTTTATTATAATCACAAAGGTGCACTAAACTGTGAATTCAATATATCAAGATTTAATGCACTTCACTTTTCATTTGATACAACATGCTGTGAGTTCATTGCTGAAATTACTGCATTGGTAGTAAGTTCACCTTTTGACAATATCTGTATTAATACTATTACCATTTGTTATTCAAGAAAACTAATAAACTTTTTGTGTGTAAAAGAGCTGAATATTCTTATTGGAATCAAACTAATGCCCAAGATTCTGCAATAAATTTAAATAGTAATGTTTGAATCAAGAGGCCTTCTTAACTTTAATAAGTTTTTTTGTATTTCTGTAACTGAGAATTTTTTTAGTGATACCACATAGATATATTGCAGCATTGCTTCTTGCAAAATGCTCTCGGTTTACAGAATATTTGCTATCATGTACAATATCAGCAGACTCCTGAAAAAATCCATCTTTAGTAAAGTTAGTTGGTTTTTTATATTATTATCTTTATCCTTGGAACTGTTTCTGCCCATTAGCTAATATACCAGCTGTTAACTGCTAGTAACAGATTTTGAGAAACAATTTCTTATGAAGGGAACTAATAGTTAATTAATTTACATGTTTGTTAAGTATCTGAATGTTCTTTTTTATGTTGACATTTATTATAACCAACTTTTAATCTTAGGCTACAAAATGAGGTAATTAAAGTACATTTGTTTGTGTAGCAGAGGACCTGAGGAGAATTCTAGAACCATGTTTATTTTTCAGACTACAGATGCTCTCCAATGTGATTTTGGGGTATTGAAAGGTCAATTAAAAAAAACAAAACCAAAACTACTTTTCAGTAGTTCTTTCATTCCATAAAAAAGGAGATAATAAGAAAGGCTGTTTGAATTTTTTTAAATATTTACAGCAAACTTTGTCCATTTTCTCAAAAAATCTCTTGCAAATTGTTTAATTTTTTTCTGAATCCACTGTTCATTGTTCACTGTGTAGGCTAGATAAATAATTTCTAATATACAGATGGCCTGCAAACTAATAATTTAGATTTGCCAGCACTTCAATTTTGCATGCAGTTTGATTACTTATGTATTTTTTGTGCATCCTGATTAAGTGGCTAGAATATTTTAAAGAAAAAAAGTAATTAATAACAATGACTTGTCAATAAACACAATACTTTCCTGATTTTTCCAGGTTAGGTAAGAGCTATTGATTCACATGTGAAATGATAATTTAACATAGTATACCAATCTCTGCAATGAGATTTTTCAATGGCTGTTCCAAATTTATGGAAGACTGTTAACTGCATAGTATATGACAATAAATACCAAATGGAATATTCAAATTTGTTTACAAGATTTAGATATTTTACTATTTTCATTGTAGTTTAGATGCTTCCACTGCTTACATAATATAAAGACCATCTTGTGCCATTTGGGTGTGTCTAATTCTTACCAATGTCAGAACAACTTCAATGTGTAGTATCTTTGTTTTAGGTACACTTAATCTATCTGAATGTTCATGTATTAAAATTATTTTGAAAAATCAAACTTAAAACTCTATTTAACTTGAACAGGTTTGTAAGCATTAGATGACTTTTGAAAGTGAGAGAGTTCCAAACACAAGAGCAATGTAAACAGTGTAATACTGAGCATCACAATGTTAAGTATTAGTTGCCTGACTGCTGGAACAGGTTTCTCATAAGAACATGGTAAGAACAAGAAATGGTAGACTGGCAAAAGGTCAGAAATTGAACAAGAGCTTTGTGTGGGAATCCAAAGGCAAAGTAAAAAGGACAGGCTGTGTCTTAAACCCTGTCCTATTTGGATTAGGTATTTTGCACACGGGATATTTAGCATCTCCTTCCACTTTTCATTATAGCTTGTAATCCTCCAAAGCAAAAGGTTAAACTTTTTCTTTAAAAAATTGGACAGTAATCATTCTTTTTGTTATAAACAAAGTCTTATTACGGACAAAAGACAACACCCCATGTACATGGAGAAAAGAATTTATTGTCAATCTCATTCATGTTTTGGTATTCTAATAAAAAAATTAAATTAAGTTATTATACTAGTCCAGGCACAGCAATACTAACAGTCATAGTCCAAATTAATACATAAGAGCTTCATATAGTTAACACTGTTACACAGAACAACTGCTGTATCTTCTTTTCTCTCTGGCATTAGGCTCACTCTTCCAAAGACCCCCTGGATCTTAAAGCCAGTGGTGACTTCCTCATGAAAAGAAGTGGATCAACACAGCAAGCCAGCAGTGTCCAAAGGTATTTGCCTGAAGGAGTCCAGTACTGGTCCTGAGGGCCTGTTCCACTGCAGTCTTGGGTCTGCCTGGATGACTTTTTGTATATGTTCTTAAAACAGTCTGCTTCCTCCTCATTAACTGCCAGCTAAACTGTGAAAGCTGCAGAACAGCCTCCCCCACTCTATCCTGGAACAACAGCCTCTCGTTTGTTATGCAGTGACTGCTGGGTTTTTACCATATCTAAGACACAGCTTAGGCAGAAACAGTTTAGGCAATAGACACAGACTAAAACTCTCTCAGTTCAAGACAAGCCGGGCAAGTCCTGAAACACTGTGCTGTCCAGTGAGTGCCCTGCCTGTGGGCTGCAGTGTTTTTATGTCTAGAGCTGTGGGCTGGAGCTGTAGAGCTGGGTAACAGTGGGTTAGGATGAAGAATGAGGAGTGAGTGTGTGAGGAGTCCCAGCTGCATTGTCTGAAGTTTTTCCACTTGGTCTGAAGCAATTCTGGACTAACTGTGTTGGGGAAGAGGAGATGGGATAAAGAAAAAGTGAGTGAACAAGGGCTGTAATTTAGTGCTTACGACTTTCCTCTGGGACATCTGGAGTTTGGATTCAACTCTGAGGGCTGATTAAGTATTTGAAGTGTAAAGTGCATAAATAGAAACTCTGGTTTTAAGTCTCCTCACGCAGAGGAGAAATTAAACCAAGAATATCTCATGTCCTGGATGAATGTCCTAAGCACTAAATCCTTATCTAAAGGACGTTGACAACTCTTCTGGCCTCCTTCTTCAGGAAAATGGTAGTTAAGCCTACTTTTTTTATGGTGCTTATTTAATAAATGTATTCTGTGAACACCTTCTTGCCTGTGCTCTTCTCAATCCTCTGACCTTGAAAGTGAAAAAAGTAAAAAAAAAAAGCTTTTGTGGATTCTTGTGGAAGACAGGCTTGATCTAGACGGCAGTAAATCATTACTGTCAAGTTCAAAGTGCCTTTCAACAAAAAGATAAGCAGAATTTTGGATACCTGAGGAATTTGAGCATCCCAAGGATTCATATTCTTAAGAGGGCTTGAGGGTCACAATACAGATTTAGTTAACTATAATCCACCTAAATTGGGCTCTGGACATTGTTTTTCAAATTGCTTGAGCATTGAAATGTTAAGCCCAGGTATGGCTAAATATTTTTGGATATCTCTATGGCTGGATCTGAAGGCTTCTCATCTACGGAAATGACACTGCCACTTTTTCTTTTTTTGAAAAACTTTTTTTTTTACCCTTGCTACATGAAAGTGAAGAATACTGTGGATGCCATTAAAGGAACAGTATTCTTCTGCAGTGTAATAGATACACAAAATTATTAATATTAAATGGAAAAAAAATTGGCAAGTGGAAATTGTACCTAATGATGGCTACCAAACCTCCTGCACCATATCAGGACTACGTGATACCCTTGTTCATTTGAGGGACATGATGGCAATGCAGCTCCTTTCAGAGCCTTGCAGTTTGTGGACTTAAATAATATGTTGCCTTCGATACTCAGGAACCCTAGACATCACCATACTAAACTTTGATGGCTGCCAAAGAAACCTGCAATATAAACAACTCCCTTATTTTTTTAGTTTTTATTCTAGGGCATTCATTTGATGAAAAGAATCTCAACTTATATTTTCATGGGTAAACCACTGCTTTGTCTAGGTTGATGAGGGCCAATCTAGAAATGCCTGTTCACTAAGAAGACCAAAATATAATAAAGACTAACTTCTCAAGGATCCATCTAGCCAATTTTATGTTTTATATAGTGTTAGAATCATAGAATCATAGAATGGCTTGGGTCGGAAGGGACCTCTAAAGGTCATCTAGTCCAAGCCCCGTGCCGTGGCAGGAACATCTTCAACTAGATCAGGTTGCTCAGAGCCCCGTCCAACCTGACCTGGAATGTTTCCAGGGATGGGGCATCCGCCACCTCTCTGGGAAACCTGTGCCAGTGTTTCACCACCCTCAATGTAAAAAATTTCTTCCTTATATCTAGTCTAAATCTCCCCCCTTTAGTTTAAAGCCAATCCCCCTTGTCCTGTTGCAACAGGCCCTACTAAAAAGTTTGCTGTCATCTTTTTCATAAGCCCCCTTTCAGTACTGATAGGCTACAATAAGGTCTCCCCGAAACCTTCTCTTCTCTAGGCTGAACAACCCCAACTCTCTCAGCCTTTCTTCATAGGAGAGGTGTTCCATCCCCCTGATCATTTTCGTGGTCCTCCTCTGGATCCACTCCCACAGGTCCATGTCTTTCTTATGCTGAGGGCTCCAGAGCTGGA
>NW_008825558.1:547917-548926 GCF_000699105.1 Pygoscelis adeliae
CCTGTCAGCCCCTAGTAGACCAGGTTTCTAAAAGCGAGTCCCATGGTCTAAATAGCCGAACCCCTGACTGTGGCACCAGTCCCATAACCATTTGCTGATTTGCCAGATTCGACTGGCCCTTTCAAACCCCTTCCCTTTGACCGGCAGGATTGATGAAAAAACTACCTGCGCTCCTGAGTCCCTTACCGCTGCTCCCAGGGCTCTGTAGTCCTTCTTGATAGTCCTCAGACTGCTCCTGGCTGTGTCCCTGGTGCCCACGTGAAACAGCAGCAGCGGATAATAGTCAGTGGACTGTACGAGGCTTGGCAGCCTCTCGGTGACATCCCTGATGCAAAGGTGTTCACATCCTTCATGTCATGGTGCTAGAATTTACAAGAGAAAACACAGAGAACAGTTGGTTCTTGTCCATGCTCTTAAAACCACTCATTTTACAATTTTTTATAATATACCCTTCGGTTAAGTTAGCTCTTTTAGCCCTTTGAAACTCTTCAAGTTCTCCTGTATCCTTTTCAGAGTTGAGGGGATAAGAACTGCAGAACTGTGGGCAGACCCTGAGTTTGCACAGTGGCATAATGTTCTGGTTATATTCCTTATTTCTTTCCTAATAATTCTTTACACTTCGCTTGTTTTCTTTTGACTTGTGCCAAGCACTGAGCTGATGTTTTTATGAAACTCCCTGTCTTGCTTCTGAATAGTAATGGTCATCGCTAAGCCCAACTTTTAATATATGAAGCTGCAATAGTTTCTCCATGTGTGCTACATTTTACGTTAATCTACAGTCAACTTCATCTTCCATTTTGTTGTCTTATAACGTCTCATAATGTCCTTCATAGTCTGCCCTGTTCTTAATCCCTTGAATAACTTTATAAAATCAGCCAACTTTCCACTCTTTACTCACCTTTCCAGATGTTTTTATATATATATACATATATATAAAATACAGCTATTTTAATTTAGATATATACACAGTTATTTTAATATATATTCATCTATATATATATATAAAAAT
>NW_008825558.1:548959-584218 GCF_000699105.1 Pygoscelis adeliae
CTAACCTTTTACTCATATCCTCTGTTTTCTTGTCTTTCAACCAACAGTTTTATCTATATAATGGAGTGGTGGTACATGCCCCATTTGACCACAGCCTTCATTCTCAGCTGGTAGCAACGACACTAGCTCTATGACTGCAATCATCATAGCATGTGGGAGCATAATGTTGCTGCCAAGTACAGTCCTGTTCTTGGGTGAGACTCAAGCACAGGTGATGCAGCTAATTCAGCTTCCAAAATCTCTGCCAAGATCTGATTGTGCCACCTGACGCCAGAGACACACCTCAGCCTGGTTCAGGATGCCTCAGAGTACTTTATTGTATAGTATGGATTTATCCTTAGGTTTCTCAAAGCATTTTCACAGTGACTTTAGATGCTGCAGTTTGCTACTGACTGTTCCCCTTATGAAAATTTGACCTATCGATTATAATAAAGTCCAAGCATTAAATCAGTTGTATAATTTATATAATGAGTCCATTTTTCAAAATAAGGGTTTGCTTGTTGTGAGGTGTTTCATAATTAAAATGATTTATAAAGTCTAGCACACCCACCACAAAATAAAATACTTCAGTGTAATATGATATACATAAGGCAGGGTACTGAAAGTTACAGCTTAGTTTATTGGCATATATGTATTATTTTCTCTTGGTTTATATGCTAACATTACTGCATTTTAGCACAGATGAAATAACAGATGCAGTTGTTTTGCTTCCTTTACTTCCAAATATGTGCACGATCAATAGTAAAATTACACCAATATAGGATTTTACAGTTACAAACATTTTAGCAGCATTGTTCCCACCATGCAGAAGGAGAACAACAGTAACAAATTCAGGAACTGACTATGGTCCATACAAAAATTATTTTTTCTATATATATGTATTTATTTTTAATTTCTACTCTGCTTTTCAAAGCATATGCTTCCTGTAGGTGACAGTACATGTTATATGCCAAGTTTGAAAATTAAACTATTTTTGAATCATCAGAGTGCAAAAAAAGTCATATTTAGGCATGAAAAACACATTTTCATGCTCAGGTAACTGCAAAGTAGCTAACTCATATTTTGCTACACTCTCAAAAAAATCACCTTTAAGTTGGAAATGAGCATGGAAAAATTTAACTCAAAGGGTTTGTGGTCTGTTTTGAAAGCTATAAGCAACAACAAACAATGCTTAAAGGTCTCCATTCAGGGCTATACTTCTGGTATCATATTACTATATGTACTAACTCTACATTTATTGACTGTAGACATCGTGAGCCCATTAAAAAAAAATATATATATATTATGGAAGACAGAACCCATTTCCAAAACACACTTGAATTCTTTGTCCTAAATAAGATAAGCACTTGAAAATTTTATGCACTAGGTAATAATGATGTTATTAATGTCTCATTAATCCCAAATAAATGCCGTGCTCTGGAAACTGGATTTATTATACTGCTTCATATGTTTTTCTAGAACCCCCTTTCATTCATGGTTTTTCAGGTTTCCTACTGTCTTTTTATCTTTGTCTAACTGGAAACTTCCCTTTTCTGTCTTCTTTTTTATTCCCATTTATACAAGTATAATTTTCTTTGTGAAACCATTGACACCAGAACAATTTTTAGTATTTACTTAGGTTTATTTTTTAAAGCTAACTTTTGGATAGATATTAACTCTGTGTCAGTGCTAACTTGACCAGTATCAGGAGGATGGTTTGGTTTTCCCTCTTCTCATTGCTAAGTATTTAGTATCATAGAAGTTTCTCAATAGATATCAGATAATTTACTTCCATATATAAGGAATAAAATATTGGAATTTAGTAAAGAATTCACAGTCTGTATGAACTCTTTTTATATAGGTCCCTGCTTGCAGAGTTCTCCCACTTCTTTCACAACCTATTATCCTGGAGTAGCCCAGCTGATGTGGACAGGAATTGGTGTGTATCACAACAGTATTACATGAGAAAGATACTGTGTCTCTTCAATGCCTTTTATGGAGAGGTGAACTTTTCCCTCAGAACGTGGCACCAGCAATTTTGGGAAGAGTTTCTGGGCTGCACTTTCCCTTGTTCTGTGTGTGCCCATTGTATAAAAGATGTTTTAACCTGTACAAACAAGAAAGTTGTGAGTATGTTAATGATGAAATAGTACGGATGACTCTGTACCTGTGTCTGCACTCACGTCCTTATTCTGTTTTATTTGCTAGTACAGATGTAACCAGGCTAAGCACTAAATGCTAACCACTCAAAATTTCTTAATCACCCAAGAATTTGAGCATGTACAAAAGTTAACCCGTTTGCATACCCAAGCTCCTAGGCTCCTGCTTGAACTTTGTTATGACTCAGTCTCTAAAAAAGTACCTCAGTTTTTTCTAGGTCTCTGAAATGGCAGTATTAATTAGTCTTGCTCTGACTGGTCAATGCACATAAGCTATGTCTGCATTAGCAAACAGTGAGTTGGAATAGGTGTAGACCTGCAGAGTAAAACAGTTGGTGCTGAGGACCTGATGTCCCCACTGCACAGTTCACGTATTTCATTTTGGAGTAGCTCTTGTCTGGTCCCATGAACTGAATGTCTATTAGCAACTAGACCATATTAGGTATCCTTCTGGAGTGTGTTTTCTTGTTTCAATTCCAAAAAGAACTCATTTCTGTGGTATGAAATGAAGTACAGTAAGTGGGGAAAACTGGGAGATTTGTTTCAAAATAATCTTGATTATTTGGAACTAATTGGATTATCTTTGGAGCTAAATCTCAAATGTAGATGTATGCACAGCAGGCAGCAGTGAGTTCAGCGCACAGCAGCTGCATTGGCCGTTGATGGAAAACAAGGACAGATGAAATACTGCTGTTTGACTCTTGGTAAAAACATTTTCCTGGAAAGAGTAACAGCTTGATTCTGCCCCCACATCATTTGTTGCCATCCTCCAAGAAAGCCCCTTGGCAGTTAAAAGACTGGTCTTATGCACTACAAAATAGTCTCCTGCCTTTTTTCTGTGGTGAATAATTGTAGAGGTGCAAATATAAGAATAATAGGTGTAAATATAAGAATATAGTCCTAGCAGTTAAGGTACAGCTAGTGGGAAAGGTTTTGAATCCTCCTTCCAGGTATATCACTCTTTCTCAGTCAAAGACTATGGCTCTGGGGGCCACATGTGAAAGGTGTACATGCAGTTGTTTAAAATATAATTGTGCACAGTGCATGTGACTTTGTGTGTAGGATAAATGCTTTGGAAGCTAGATGAGTGCCATTAGGTGTGTAATATCTGTACATGGTACTCAGTTGAGTACCTTTTTGCAAGCTAAACATCAGGTCATCCTCAGAGATAGAAGGTGAAATCTCTTACCCCTAACCTCTATCTGAATTGTGTTAATGTTTGAGAAAATTTACAGAGATGTTCTCTTCCCAGAAGTTTAGAATCCAACCACATCTTATAACATGAAATAAAAATAAAGAAGATGGAAAGTGGTTTGTGCACCTCTCAGAAATGTTTACCCTCTCACCCTGAGTAATCCATCACTTCAGTGTCTGTTGTGGTTTAACCCAGCAGGCAGCTAAACACCACACAGCCGTTCAATCACTCCCCTCCCTCTGCAATGGGATGGGCGAGAGATTCGGGGAAAAAGTAAAATTCTTGGGTTGAGAGAAAGACAGTTTAATTGGACAGAAAAGGAAGGGATAATAATAATAATAATAATAATGATAAAAGAATATACAAAATAAGGGATGTAGAATGCAATTGCTCACCAATGCCCAGCCAGTTCCCAAGCATGACATCATATGGTACGGAATACCCCTTTGGCCAGTTTGGGTCACCTGTCTTGGCTGTGCCCCCTCCCACCTTCTCGCTGGCAGGGCATGGGAAGCTGAAAAGTCCTTGACTGGTGTAGGCACTACTTAGCAACAACTAAAACATCAGTGTGTTGTCAACATTATTCTCATGCTAAATCCAAAACACAGCACTGTACCAGCTATTAGGAAGAAAATTAACCCTATCCCAGCCAAAACCAGGACAGTGTTACAAAGCATTTTTTTTTTTTCATTATCCTGAACCATTTTTCTTCTACTCTGAAGATTGCACTACCACAGGAGATAGAAGGTTCAGTAACAAACTTTAGAACATCCCCCTATCTTCCCACTGTGTTGTCCGTCCTTCTGTTATCATCGGGTCTCAATTAACTTATGATTCAGGATTCAGACAGATGCCATAAATATAATAGAATATAAGTTAAATTATCTGCAAGAAGAAATTTGGCAACAAATAGTTGTATATGCTAGCTTAAGAACAGTATAGATATTTTTATTTCACTATTTATTATACTAATAAATAGAAGTAGGCAGAAAAGTAAGAAATGTTCCTAATATTAACAAATTTTATTTTATTTCATTTTACATCTTATTTTCAAGTCTGACAGCAAGATGAATCTGCATTTAATATTCATTGCTAGTGTCTCACAAAGTAGATGATACTCATTATTATTTAAGATTCAAGAATATCTGCATTTCTCTGTAGTATAAAGTTCCCAACATTATTTTGAAAGCTCACTTTTTCTGGAGAATGGAATTGATATGCTCAGTAACTGAGACTGGTTTTGAGAGTATATTAGTTCTAATTTGGAAGTATAATTACAGTTGCTGCTGGGAAGGTCATATTTCAAAAATAATGATGTTAAATCTCTCCTATAGGAAAGGTCTTATGGTTTGAGAATCTCTTTCCTTCTACTTAACTGATTGGCAATTCCTTACCATCATTATGAACACATGAGCATTGCCTTGTAGCAGGATAAAATATTCAAGGCTTTTGGAATCAACAGTTTTCTGTTACTTTCCTTCTGATCTAAAACATAAAGTTGATGAATGTCAGTTCTTCAACTTTGAAAGGTTTAAACAAACAAAAAAGAGATACAAGATAATGCCATAAGCTTAGTGGGCTGATATAAAATGCCTTAAGATAGAAATTAAACACTAGTTTTCCTCTTTGCTCAGAACACTATTTAGTGGAAGGGCAATATAAATCTAGATGTAAAATATTTCTCCTTGAATTTTAGTTTTAAGTTTCACACTATTTTTCAATTCCGTCACTGAACCAAAAAAGTACTGCTCATCCAAAGTAGTTAGAAAGATATTATTTTTGTACAGAACTCAGCGGTCAATGTTTTATTTAGGGGAAAACTAGAAAACTTTTTAAATTTCCTCATCTCAGATTCAGAAGGGAAAAAAAATGAGTTATCCTCTGTCTAATTATTCAGACTGTTTTGATGAAAGTTGTATCCAGATTGAAATAATGTGTGTTATCTCAACTTTTTCTTCATAAATGCAACAACAGTAAACTGCAAAGAGACATACCTTGTAAAATGTTGGATACCTTTTACTCAATCCAAAAACTGATGATGCTTATAGATAACACAGTATTTTAAAAATATAGTAAAGTATGGATTTTTTTTTTATTATGGTATAACTGTGGAAAAAAAAAAGAACATTTAAGACTTTAAAATTCTGAAGGAGGTCTGATTTTTTCAATAGAGGTTTCCAGTACAAAGTAAAATCCTCAACTAGCTTCATAGGCACTAAACTTTCTTAATATAACCAAAACGTGAATCTATTTTCATATGAGTTCAGGAATGTTGAAGTTGTCTTTCTAGTCATTAGTAATGTAGGTTAACATTTGTGTGAAAACTTATATATTCTTATCTCTTTAAGTCCTTCATTTTTTTCTTCTGGAAGGATCAAAAAGGTACCAAATGTTATTTTGTAAACAAAGATGACAGAATTATTCATTTTTATTTCCAGAGCGCTGAGAAAAATAGTGATCAATCAAGAGAACTTGAAGATGTCTATTGATAGATGTGGAGCTGCTCCCAGTTCCCCAGAGGGACTAACAGAAGAAATAACACACTGATTAAACAGGCAACTGTAGCCTTTGTGCAAAGCTCAGGGAAAGCAATGAGAAATTTTTATTTATCTTTCTGTGATTTATATCAGGTCCTAGATTTCTTGCCTCCTATGTTCAATTTCCTTTACCAGCCTGGAACACGAAGGTTTTCTAGCATTTACAGTATAAACTCCTGTTCTTGACCTTTTTGATGACATAGTTTATATATTTTCTGACTCTTCCCTAATGTTCAAAGCTCCTCAGGGCTTACACAGAAGGTGCAACACTGAAAGCTTTTTGTAAGTAGCCTGTGAGATCTTCAGGGCAAACAGTTTTTCTTGATTCTGCCTGCAAAGCATAAAGCACACTTTCCACAGTATAAAAATAAATCTTCCCACTCACCATCATCCCTGGTAGGCACCTGGACAAATTTCATGTTGAGTAATTGCTTTTGGCTTGCTTCTTTGAGGTTCTAAGCGTCTTTCGGTTCATGCTGAACTTCAGGGGAGGGAGTGAGATTTCTCAGACTCTTGATGCAAACAGCCAGCATCTTTCAAAATTGAGTGCTCTCCAATAACATTATATTTGTAGGAAAAAAAAAAATCCTTTATTTACATTTCAAATATTTGTGGTATTTGTGGAATTTAAATATGCATTTTTATCAGCCTTCTGTTTTTATATGGCAACCAGATCTAGATTAGTGAAGTAGTATCCTGTTACATGACATTTTGTTTCTTCCCTTCTGGACATACAAAAGATGATTGAATTCATAGTGTAATGTCCTGAATGCATGCATTGCAGACTAGTCTTTCTGGAAAAATTAAGGCTTGATTAGAAATAAAATTCTTAGAGAGTGGCCAAATACTGCTGTTAATATAGCTGAATTTTAATAAGGGCTAATATGGGCTTTGCATAACATTCACATTTCAGCTTAGAAAATGCTTTGACATTGCTCATGACATTGTGAAATCATTATCAGTGTATGTGTTAAGTTTTAAACCAAAAGAAAATGAGGCGATAAAAACAATAACTTTTTACTCACAGGATCCATATCACAGGAGTCTGTAACCTGTGAATGATACAGTAAATATAAATCCTTTCATTTTCTATATCTTAAAAAAGAGTACAGAAAATATAAAAATAAGATTTCAAATACAGATTACAGATATATAGATAGATAAATAATTAAATACTGAATTAAAATGCTTTTAAAATAAGATTTTAAAACAGGCGATTTTTATTCACACATTTATTAAAGAAAACATCCTGCAAGTCTGTAATGGTTTTCCAGTTAGGACTACTTTCTCAGATTTATCAGTGGATCTGGTGGCCAGTCTAAACATCCACAATTACCTAGTTTCTCTTAATGTTGTACATACCTTTCAGTGATTAAATAACAACTTTGCACTTCTGATAAGATACAAATAGTTTTTGAACACCCAGATTTAAATTCTGAAAGATTTTAGATGAGTCAAAAAAAACCCCACCTCTGCAGCCGTTTTTGACATCTGAGAAGGCTTCTGTTCAAAACTTTGAGAGAGAGAGATGGATATCTGGACAGATATCTTCTGTCTGAGGGTGTTTGGGATCCACAAAGTAGAGGTCCTCCTAAGTCTTTGAAGTATGGTTGTACTCAGAAATACAATTCAGAAATACATCAGTTGATAGTATCTATGTATTTTCTGATAGTCTTGATAGGATTAAAATCTACACATTTTCATTCCCTGAGTAGTATTCTCATCAACAGGGAATATCTGATGAGACTCTAGTCCTTTTGTTAGAAGGAGACAAGTATGATACCAGGAATGTAAAAGAGCTGTTTGTCCAAAATAATAATTGAGGAAAACCATGACAGTGTAGAGGGTATCCAAAGGATCTCATAGAATCATAGAATCACAGAATAGTTTAGGTTGGAAGGTCTAAGGTCATCTAGTCCAGCTCCCCTGCCGTGGGCAGGGACATCTTCAACTAGAGCAGGTTGCCCATCCAACCTGACCTTGAAGGTTTCCAGGGATGGGTCATCCCCCACCTCTCTGGGCAACCTGTGCCAGTGTTTCACCACCCTCAGCGTAAAAAATTTCTTCCTTATATCTAGTCTAAATCTACCCCCCTTTAGTTTAAAGCCATAGGCAAGCTTAGATTCCCATTCTGTGCTTCTTCTCTGATCCATTTGCTGATGTGCTAAAAAAAAACCCAAACCCTGCACAATTATTTCACCATCTCTTTTAATTGGGTATAAGTTCTTTGCTTGGCTGTCAGGTATGACCCAATTCTAATTTATAGATCTGCCACCTGACATAGAAGTTGTTTTAGGAATAAAATGATGTTCCCTTTCATTTTCTCTTGTCCACTGAATCAGACAGGGGAAGAACTACAAATGCCATCTACCTGGATTTCTCAAAGGCCCTTGACATGGTTGCCCACAGCATTCTTACCTCTAAATTGGAGACATATGGCTTTGATGGATAGACTGTTAGAATGATAAGGCATTGGCTTGACAGCTGTGTCCAAAGTTACAGTCAATGGCTCAATGTCCAAGTGGAAACCAGGAACGAGTGGTGTTCTTTCAGGGCCTATACAGGGACCAGTACTATTTAATATCTTCATCAATGACATACATTAATGGGATTGAGTGTGCCCTCAGCAAGTTTGCCAATGACACCAAGCTGTGTGGTACATTTGATTTGCTTGAGAAAAGGGATGCCATTCAGAGGGGCCTCATGAGGCTTGAGGGGTGGGCCCGTGTGAACATCATGAAGTTCAACAAGGCCAAGTGCAAGGTCCTGCACCTGGGTTGGGGCAATCCCAAGCACAAATACAGGCTGGGGGATGAAGGGATTGAGAGCAGCCCTGTGGAGAAGGACCTGGGGGTACTGGTGGATGAAAAGCTGGACATGGACTGGCAATGTATGCTCGCAGCCCAGAAGGCCAACCGTATCTTGGCCTGCATAAAAAGAAGCATGGCCAGCAGGTTGAGGGAGGTGATTGTTCCCTTCTACTCTGCTCTCATGAGAGCCCACCTGGAGTACTGTGTCCAGCTCTGGGTTCCCCAGTACAAGAAAGACATGGACCTGTTGGAGCCGGTCCAGAGGAAGGTCACAAAAATGATCAGGGGGATAGAATACCTCTCGTCTGAAGAAAGGCTGAGAGAGTTGGGGTTGTTTAGCTTGGAGAAGAGAAGTCTCCAAGGAGACCTTATTGTAGCCTTTCAATTCTTAAAAGGGGACTTATAAGAAAGATGGAGAGAGGCTTTTTACGAAGGCCTGTAGTGACAAGACAAGGGGCAATGGTTTTAAACTGAAAGAAGGTAGATTTAGGTTGGATATAAAGAAAAATATTTTACAATGAGGGTGGTGAGACACTGGAGCAGGTTGGTCAGAGAAGTTGTGGATGCCCCATCACTGGAAGTGTTCAAGGTCAGGTTGGATGGGGCTTTGAGCAACCTGGTCTAGTGAAAGATGTCCCTGCCCATGGCAGGGAGGTTGGACTACATGATCTTTAAAGGTGCCTTCCAACCCAAGCCATTCTATGATTCTATGATTCTATGATTTATCTAAGAAAAACAACATATCACAAATACTGTTTCACATAGACTTGTTCATATGTAGACCATATGAACATTTGTGTGGTCTCTTTTGCAATCAAAATATTGTTCTCTGATGCATCTTAATATACGTTTGTGGGAGTCAGAGGATGTCACGTAGAAAAGAGTAACAGTTAAGGGAAGGCCAGGATTAATTATGCTATAAATGGATTAGATGCATGTTTTGGAGTCAACTGAGAGAGTGGAAAGAAGGAAAAGTGATTGATGTTGCTTTCCACTGTGCATTCAGAGGAGTCTGAAGGCCATATCACTATTAATTTGCTACTAAATATACCACAACTAGACTTGTCACAGTAGCAAATTTTATAAGCTTGTTTCGTATAAGCAATCATTCTTATTCCTTTTCGAAGTACAATTTTTTTTTTTTTTTTTACCTTCTGTATGAAGTCTCAGGCAGGATCAAAGTCCTGAAGTGTAACATTTCATAGTGTGATTCAGTACCCTGTGTAGTGCTACTAGAATTCAGATTATTAATTTGCTGTGTTCTTTTATACCGTCCTTAAGTAGTCCTGCTAAGGTGCTTGGGCACAATTTGCTCCAGAAATTTCAGTCACAGCAGGAAAGGGGGAAGGTGTTTCCCTTTCAACTACATTTCAGAGGTCAAACACTTACACAGCTAATACGTTTGAGGGTGACAGTTCCTTTGTGTGGTCTTTTCTTGCTCATTGAGGCCAATCAAGGGGTCATTAATTATACGTGGCTGTTCTTTGCTTTCAGGAAAAAAACAGGTGTCCCAAGGCTTTAAATACTGGTTTGGAATTTCCTACAAAAACAGACAGTATTATTTTTCCTAGTGAGCATCTGGTTCTTCATCAAGAAACCCTCCAGAAACTCTTTGCCCTCAAATAAGTAATTAGTATATACTCTTTGGAGAAATTTGTATACATACATAATTTTGATTTAAATCTTTGGAATGGTGTGATATGAGAAATAAGGAGAGAGAATTAGCAAGAGAAAGATGAATATAATAATCTTAAATGATTCACATCTTAAATGATTCAGATTTGGATTAAAGTAATCACTGCATATGACAGTTATCTTTTATATTATATATAAGTACAACTCTCATGCATTTTAGGCCCATAGTGGACAAATTAGTGTCATTAAAATGCTACCACAAGTATCAGTTTCTGTCTATTAACCCAACATTTTCCTAAGGTTTAAAATTAATTTTCCTATTTTTAAATAATAACACACCAGAAAAAAAAATCTATTACAAAGTCATATCTCCTACCAACAAACATATGTAATAATCTAAAGCAATCTATTGGTACATAATGTCCACTAAGCAAAGAGTATAATTGCTGAGTGTAAAGGAAAATATAACTACTTTTCCATGAGATTGGATCATCAATATGGGATTGTACAGCTGAAAAAGGCTGCTAAATTTGAAATTTAGAGATGTCATAACAAAATTCAAGACCTCCAGAGGGATGGGAGGAAGAAATGAATGTGGCACTGCAAAACAGAAATCCTTTATTCCAACTGCAAATGTTGCAACCAACTTTAATAAAAGTATTTACATTTTGTAAATTGTCTATTGTGGTGCATCAGGTAGCTTCTCTTTTAATTAAATAGGGAAGATGCAAAATGAGTTAAAACTCAAGTATTGCACGTCACTGTCTCAACTATGCTGGGAATCCAGTACTGACAAAACTCCACACTGATGAAGGAAAGCAAATCTCTGGCTTCTCTGAGTTCCTCTTTGCAAATACCTGCTGAATTCGGATGTGATTTTGGGACATAGAGGACATGGTTAGACAACAATATCACTTAGATTACAAGCAGCCTCTTTGATATCAAGGAAGTGAATCTGAAAAAAAAAAAAACCCAACCAAACCAGTTACAATATATCCTGAAGCATAGTTCTACGTATAGATACCTACACACACACATACATGTAAAGATATGCACACACTTACATAAACATATGTGTTCAGCTTGCTATCATTTCTCTAGCAGTTCTAATGAATTAGGTAATTGGAGAAGTGGGAGTATGCCACTGAGCTCCTGTTGACTCAAGATCTGCTGTTTTGCAAAAAGAAAATGCTGGGCTTTTTGTGTGAAGCAGCATCTCTGGCACTTACTGACTTGTGGTCAACTAATTGATAGTGTCTTACCTTGCAGGACTCCTGCTGAGCTCTTGACTGTGGGAATACTGCTGCCTTTCATATCACAAGCTGTCAGTCTGTGCAAAATGGGAACTTTATAGAAACCATTAGATAGGAGCAGGTGCCTTATTAGATGTAGACAATCATCTGTTCTTGGAAAAGGAAAGGTTTCCCACTCATGCTGAGTTCTTGCAGATTCTGTGAAGCAGACTGCCTTTCTCTTTGTGAGGCAAAAGCTGGGTGCTGTTAGAGAATAAAATAAAGGAAAAATATAGAAATTGCCATTGAGAATCCAAATCTTTGTTTGAAAATGCAGGAGAGTGACATACCACCCTGTTTCACCTCCTATGTTGAATCCTTTCAGATTTTCCTTGACTTCCATATCTAATTTCAGGTCTCTTTCCATATGTCTAAATATTGTATAGAAATATGCTTCTTCACTTTTCTCTTAACATATTTTTGATGTCCTTTAATCCTCTGTAGATTCCATCCAGCTACAAATGAGCTACGATACTAGTGTCTTTTATTTGCTGATATTAGGACATCATTCCTTGAGCAGTGAGCAGTCATTCAAAGGCACCTACCTCTCCCCTGAAGCCTCTTAAAACTAGAAGCACATTCCACAAGCTCTGGAGCAACCTTATGGCCCACAAAAACAAAATATTGCAAGACTTCATGTCTCTTCAGAGACAGCAGGAAAAAAAAAATTGGAAATTGCATCACCTGCTTTTATCTAGAACAGTTTGGAAGAACTGAAAATAGGAAACATTGGTGCTCAGCCTGTTTAATAGGCTGAAAGGGTTATGCCTTTCCTACTATAAAAGCAACACATGTAAATAGGGTACTCTTAAATTTTATGAACAAGCCATGGAAGATAGTGCAGAGATTTTGCCTGAGGATCTCATCCAATGTTAAGACAATATTTCTTTCTAAATTAAAGAGAAGGACTTAATCTGGGAAACATTAAAAGATCTGTATTCAATACTTTAAGCTGTTTTTTTTCCCAATTGTGAGTTTTTATCTTGGAAATAAACAAGGCCTTATTTGAAAGCAGAGTGTTTTTTAGTAAGGACAGTGTTTTGTTCATCTGTAACTGGTGAAACTGAATGTTGTAGCACTGGGTAAAATACGTCAGTAGTCCAAGCCAGTATGGCAAGCAGCCAGCCTGCTTTTCAATCCTGCTCCATTTAAGACATTTCTTATTTTAAGTTTTATGAACTAAGCGTATCTGCAGAGATGTGTTAACTAATTTGGTTACTAAAAAGCTTAAGAATGTGGAACTAATATGAAATGAGTAAAACATTATCATTTATTCATAGTGCTTTCAACTGTATCTCATTCTCTATTGTTCATCTCTAAAATGTCAATCTAGATTAAAAATATTTGAGATAAAGACAGTGAGTCTGATTCTTAAATCTGCTGCTGTGGTGCAACAAAATACCCAGTGGATCTTTCTTTTGTGGGATAACTCATTCACTATAGCTTTTAATGAAAAGAATAAGGACAGATGATAGCTTTGACTTTATTGCATGTGCCTTTTCAGTGGATACTGCATTAGTCTTTGGGGATTTTTGCAAGCGTTTTTTCAGTAGATGCACTGGATGTCCCTAGATTGGAGGGCCACTAAAACAATTTTCTTTGCTCTTTCTCAGTAAACAATAAGCCAAACATAATTACTTGGGCCTTCTTTCAATTTCTTTTTGTGTAGTATCTAGTATATAATGCAAACATATAATTAAAAGGGTCATCTTACCCAGACAGTATTAGAGAAGCTTAACTTTGCCTGGGAACATGAGAGAGGAAGGAAAGATATTGTGCAAAAATTGAGTCATTCTTGGCCACTTGGAGTTCATTTTTTTTCAGCCATTGTAGATATTTGTGTGTCCAAGATCAACAATAATCTAGTAAGAGTTTAGGACTGTCCATAACCTTGGAACTCCATTGGCAGGTGCTTTCAGCAGAAGATGCAGTCATAGCCATCAGCCACTACAAAGAGTTTTTCTTGCCAGGCTGCATCATGTCTTTTTAACAGGATTTAGGCTAAACCAGCCAGCTTTCCCTCAGGACTCTATGGCAGACACAGAGTTACCAGAGAATCAGCTTTGTTTGGTTTTGATGTGGAAACACAGACCTGAACATCACTGGAGTACTGATGACAATGGAGCTCATCTCACCTCACACCTGTGTTTTACAGCTTTGTATAGCAAGTGACAGGACTGAACTCTACACAATGCTACTTGTATTAATCTTAAGAATAGAGGAACAATGAATGAATGTGTACAACTCTGATTCCATAACAAAAGGCATGAATGAAGTCACCCTACTCTAATTCCATAAAACTGTCAAATCTGTAACTTCAGTTTGTATAAGTCATGATTAAAAAACATGAATACTGTTCTTGCACCTAATATTAATAGAGGTGTCACTTCTGGCTATTGTGTGAAGATATCTACCAATCAGAGTTAGTTATCTTTTTTCCATAGCCAAGTCTGAAGCATTTGCTTAGTCTCTATTGTGGGAGTTAGCGTGTAAACACATATTAAAGACCTTCCCAATTAATAAAGTTATATAAATAAATAAATGAATAAAATAAACTGTAAAGTTGCAGAGTAAGAGATAATTAGAAATATTATTACTCTCAAAGACCAGTCTTTGAGCATTCAAATGTAAAGTTGAAATATTTTTTAATAGGATTACATTTTGGATAAGTTTGATAATAGTGGATGACAGAAATGAAATGAGAGTGCCTCATAAGAGCTAGGATTGGGTGATATTCAGGCCTATTTCCTCAAATAAAGTTATTTCTAACAAACTTCATTTCCTACCCTTCAAATATAATTGCCATGTTCTATCATCAAACACATGGACTATCATAAAGTATGGATGTGTTCACTTAGAAAATAGAAAAATTCCAGTTCTGGTGTTAATACAAGGTCTGGGCACTACTTGCTGGATTTTACTAATCATGGAAGGCATAGATTAAGTTATCTGAGCAGATATAGCCCAGGGAATCTCAAGTCTCTGGCTATGTTATTGAGTGAAGGTGAAATAAGGACAGTGATGCATTAGCACTTTCATGTTCTCATAAAGCTTTGTGACCACTAATATACCATGTCAAGTTTGGTGGATTTCTCTTTTGTGTGTATCAAAAGACATTTGCACATTCTCTTCATTTAGATGTACTGTCTAATATAACAAGTAATTTAATTATTTAGTTGTCTCTCAGCATATTTTTATTTTTCAGTATACAAAATTACACTTTTAATTAACTAATTTCCATGTATTTCTAACATTTTATTTAATGCAAACTACCTTGAAAACAGGGCTTGTCATGTAAAACAACAAAAGCACTTTCCATTCTTCCTCTAAAAGACTGTACTTATTCAAATACTGTGTTTCATTAAAAAATCAGCAGCTTACTTTACTGGTTTAGCCTATGTTTCAGAAGCATTTTTATCCAGCCATAACTAATGTGTATTCATACCTGCAAAGCTGGGAGTTGAAGTGCTGTCAGCTTTTTTTGGGGCTGCCCTCCTTTACCCATTAAATTACCTCAGGGGAAGCTAGCACTTCTGAGGCAACCTAAATTTCAAGCAAACTTCTGTCAGACAACTTTTTTGGTAAAAGCGGTGTGACTGAGCACTGGGCAAAAGACATACTGTGATTGTCATGTTTTGTTCTGGTTTAGAGCAAATGCTGGGAACCCTGACAATTGCAGGCAGTGCCGTCAACATTGCTCTACCCAGAATATAAAGAAAATATTTATGAATTTATTTCTCTTCCGCTCCAGCCACTGGCTGCTGGATAAACTGGCTGGGGGGGTTGTTTTTTTAACCTCTGTACCTGTAGTAACCAGCCATAATCCCCCTCTTCTTTCCTTCCTTCATCTTCCACTGTTGCTGGTGAGCTAGGCAGAAAAACAAATTGTTAGAATCTTTAAAGTTTGTTCTTTTAGAGGTCATATTTTACCTGAAAATACTTACTTTTGAAGATGTCATTTCACCTTGGTTTTACAGTAGGATTGATAAAACAATAAAATCCCGTTGAAATGAAAATAGCCAAAATTAAAACTTCTTCTGTTTAACCCACTTTTTAGAAAACTTTTCAAGAGACAAAATGGCTTAAAAGCAGATATTTTGTCAGGAGCCATGAGTTTCAGAAAAGCCATACACCAGCTTTCTAGCACATTTCTAATTAAATATGCAATTAAAAAGCTTTCAGTGGCCCCTAAGGCTTCCCAGCCTAGTTAATAAAAAACTTCTCATCTTACTTTAACAAGCAAGATAAAACTTTTTTTAAAAAAATTATCCATAGTTAAATAAAATGCCTTCCTACTTTGTTTCCTTGCTGTGTTTCAAGGATTTATTGTATGCTGAATCAAGTAGCTCAGGATTTTAGAAGCAAAAACAATAAAGGTAACGAACATTAAATAAGTTTTTTGAAAAGTTACAGTAATACAGACTATGTTTTAGGTAATTTTTTTGGGTGGAGTAACATGCAAGTTATGTGAAAGAGTACCATGTATTAAGTAATTACTTAGTTATTTTAAAATATTTAAAGATTTGTATTTTAGTATAAGAATTGATATTAACTCTTTTCAGATAAAGTATTTTTATTTAAATTGGACTATCAATGTTCTTCCACCTTCTTCTCGATGGAATGGGTATGGAACATATAGTCGAAGTTTTATCATAGTAGCATAAATTATAGGATGTTGATCTTCATCCTCCAAAGGATATTTTTTTGGGGCGGGGGGCTGCAGTCTTGGGATTGAAGCATGGATGAAAGATATACTTGAAAATGGCACGTGGACACCTATGATGGATGAGGGTAGTCAGAGTACAAAGGAAGAATGGACACGGTCCTGGTTTCAAAGGGGAGGTCAAAGTGGGACAGTGTACAAGGTAACGCTGGAGAGGAAATACAACAGAAATGAGTCTGTGGAAAGTGTCAAGGGATATACTGAAAGCACTTTGTGCTGCCAAAGAGGCAGTTAAAATTAATCCATGCTGTAAAAATTCTTATACAATATTGCTGCTTTTGAATTGTGGTGGTTGGAATATTTCTCACACTAGTATTAATCATAATAATCAAGGCATTTAAGTTTGCTGGCAAGTCATACATTTCATGTGTTAATGTCCTCTCTTCACTGTTAATGTTTCTTTTCCACATGCAAATGCTTCTTTGTTCTTAAAAATAGTAGACATCACCTCAACCCACCATATGTTGGTGGGACATGCAGTGGTGAAACAGCGTATATGCAGCTTTTAATCCTTCACCTCATATGAAAATGACTCTTTAGGTCCTGCAAGAAATGTTTTATGCTATAGTCAATTTTCTGTCACAAAAGATTTTGTGCAAAAGGTTACTAGAATATTATAGTCTTTTTTTTTTCCACATAATAATTAATTAATAAAGAAAAAAGAACCTTACTGACAGGTTTGTTTAGCACAATAAATATTTGAAGGTGTTTTTCCCTTAAAAAACACAGTCACTTTTGGAATGTGAATAACTTGCCAACTGTGCAGAAAACTTTCTATAGTGTTTCAAAACTTAACAGAATAGGTTACACAGGAAACAGATATATTTGTCATTTATATCTCCTCATGTCTGTATTTCTCAAAACTTCTTTTTAGTGTTTTAGCTTTGCTAGGAACATTTTTTTGACAAGTGATTCATATCTTCATGTGGCTACTTAATTTCAATATCTGAATGTAATGTAGACATATGTGATAAAGTAATAATTAATTTATTAATACTAAACAGCAGCAACAGAAATATATAGCTTAAAGATAAGTGCACATTTTCAATCAGTGATGACTCTGAAAAGGGAACTGCATAAACACATTCAAATAAATCCAACAGAACCAATTTATGATACCCTCAGGGAATGATGACATGCCAACATTTTAAAATCTAATTTCCTACAGTCTTCTGGAAATATGAAAGTGTGCAGCACATTGTAGCCCTGATCTACAGGGTCTTGTCCAAAAGAAATCCTTCTCCTTTGTGGCTCCCCTCCTTAAAAAAAAATCTTTGGGTTTCTTTGGCTTTGCACATATAAAAACCTCTCTGTAACCTATTGGACCAGCTGCCTGTGATCAGTCTTTTGCAATGGTTAGAGATTTAGACTCTGTTTCTGCCATTTTCAATTTATTTGCATTTGAGTTCAGGAGCAAAATGTACCAGAAAATCATAAATCAGGTGTTCCTTTCTATGTTCTCACATATACACACACACACACACTTACATTGTGATGAGGGCAGATTCTGTCTTGCTCAATGAGTATCACACAGTCAGGAACACATGGATTGCACTTGTTTTCTTTGTTGACTGATCTATTCTGGCTTTAACCCAGGGAGAATAAGTAAGTCAGAGTTAAATGAAAGTTTTCTGTTACACAACTCTTCGAATTCCTTAACTAAAGAAGTAAACTCTTGGGACTGTATTTCTGTATTGAATATTCATGTTACTGAGTTCAAAATCCATGTTTTAGCAGTATTTTCTAATATTCCCAGAAATATTCTTGTACTCTAATAATTTACTAAAACACTAGTGTCAAGAGATGAACTCAGCTAAAGCAATTTCCTCACAGAGCTGAACTTTTAAGATGTAAGGGAGCAGGGTATGAAGAAGCATTATTTTACTGTGTATCTTGATCAAGATTTATTGCCATGGAATTTGTGTTTTGGATTTGGAAAGACACCTAAGGTAAGGTTAATTTTACATAATTAATAGAACCACAGTCTGGGAACGTGTACCTCAGTGACTCACCCAAGGCCAAATTTATTACTGTTGGAGGAAAATAAATACTTCTAGAGTAAGTTTAATTTGACCTATGTTATTCTAGCAAAAGATAAAAATATATAGGGGATTTCAAATGAGAAGGGAATAAAGACACATAAATGAATGAGAAATAAAAGTAATCTGTTTGAGACAGTGAAAACTACAAAGGAGATTTCTGCAGCAACAGCAGGACTGTGTTAGCCAAAGGGAAATAATAAAAATAGAAGAAGGAGTAAAAGTTGAAATATGGTCAATATATCTGAAAATGTGACTGCTGCACTTACTTACATTTTCTATGCCTTTGAGAATAGTTGTAACTTGCTTTTGTGTGGATGGTGGTGTAAAGAAATGCCAAAGAGTTGTTGTAGGTATAAGGAGATTGAAAACATCAGCTGAGTTGTAGTTAAGGAAATGGCACAGATGGACAATATTGCTGAAGTTATCTGCAGTTTACCAGACCTACATGACAAAAAGACATTAGCCTCATTGCTTTTGAGGCCTGGGTCTCAATATCCAAAACAACCAAGTCACCAGCGGTGCTCAATAGCAGGTAGTATTGATGCCAGAGAAATACATCAGCTGCTCTAGATTCAATATTATTGAGACTATTCAGAGCGAATGAATTTGATACCAGGAAAAGGAACTTGATACAACATGATAAAATAATGTCCAATGGATTCTTTGCTGAGTTGGGCTGAGATATTTGGCAGGCAAACCCGGAAGGCCTAAGAATTGTAAAAGTCCACTCTAAACATAAAAAAGACGTAAATCCACCACCACCACCACCTTTCCTCAATACTCATTATTTATTTAGTAGGAGTCACAGACTAATATTACTTAAAGAGAAGAAGTTAGAGAGAAGTCTAGACAAAGTAATGCTTTCCTGTGTCTTCGCAAGCCTATTGGTTTGCCATTACCTCAATCTTTGTCTTCAAAGTTGTTAGATTTATAATGAAAAACATTGAACTGTTTTAAACAAGATGCCAGATTCTGAACCCTGTATAAATTACAGACTTTACTAAATACCTGTATGAATCCCAAACACATTAAAAAAAAATTAGTATAGAATTATATAACATGAACATTATTTGCACTATACAAAGACATTCCATTAACAACCCATTCTTTGCAAAAAAAAAAAAAAAAGTCATTTTTCTTGTGTAGCAAAGGGACAAAGTAGCTTTAGGTCTATTCATAAAAAAGGTCAAACAGCTTAAGCCGTTTAGCTATCATAATAAGTATGGTACTATATGAATAAAAGCTTCAAATACCTTTTCTTCCATGTCTGAATTTTCAAGGGGATTCACAGAGATTTAGTAGCATGACTCCCATTGGAATATATCACATATCCAAATGAACACACTCTACCCTGAAAATTGAGATGTTAGGACCCAATTCAGCAAACATATATTCAGGCAAGTAACTTCACTTTCATTTGCATTCCCATTGCTGTTGTGGTCTAACCCCAGCTGGGTGGGACTGGGGGAGAGAATTGGAAGGGTAAAAGTGAGAAAACTCATGGGTTGAGATAAAGACAGTTTAATATGGAAAGCAAAAGCCGCTCACACAAGCAAAGCAGAACTAGGAATTCATTCACTCCTTCCCATCGGCAGGCAGGTGTTCAGCCATCTCCAGGAAAGCAGGGCTCCATCACATGAAACGGTTACGGGGGAAGACAAACGCCATCACTCCAAACATCTCCCCCTTCCTTCTTTGCCCCCAGCTTTATATACTGAGCATGACATCAGCTGGTATGGAATATCCCTTTGGTCAGTTGGGGTCAGCTGTCCTGGCTGTGTCCCGTTCCAACTTCTTGTGCACCTCCAGCCTACTCTCTGGTGGAGTGGGGTGAGAAGCAGAAAAGGCCTTGACTCTGTGTAAGCACTGCTCAGCAATAATGAAAACATCCCTGTATTGTCAACACTGTTTTCAGCACAAATCCAAAACACAGCCCCATACAAGCTACTATGAAGAAAATTAACTCTACCGCAGCCAAAACCAGGACAATTACAATCAATCGAACGACTGAATTCTGTATTTTCAGGATCAGGCTATTAAATGTAACACAAGAAAACAAACAGCTTGCAATCCTAATTCTAAACAGCAGAATTTTTAAATACAATTATATTAATAATTTACTACAGTATTGTGGATTCATAGTTTCAGAATTGAGCACAGCATGACATTGCAGTTATCAGAAACTTAGTTAGATTAAGTTTCCAATGTTGAGAATTGGCTATTTTTTCCTCCTTGAAGTTTTTCTTACATAATCAACTAGCAATTATTTGCTGTTAAACATTTCTACAAAATTAAAATCAAGGACTTTCACATATGCAACATAGCTATTGAATCAATGATTTATTCATTTTAATCTGTACACAAAGGAAGACATTATGATGTTTTGTGGGAGTAGAAATTGTAGCAGCTCCAAATGTGCATCAGATCTATGTAGAATAACTACTCTACCTCACATCTTCACCTTTTGGGAATGGTTACCATACTCTGAGTTAAGAGTTATACTCTGAGTTACCATACTCATTCATACATACTGAATGAGTTTAAGGGAACTTCAATTATAGATTTCCTTGGAAAGATGACCCATGGTTTCCAGGGACTTTGAATCACACCCTAGGTGTTGCAGTGGGTTAGAAAACAGGCTATTGCAATTATGTATATGGAAAACAAAACACTAGAATAAATCTTCCTAAAATAATTTGAATGACCCTAGGAATAAAATGAAGTAAATATTTGAAGAATATCAATATTCCATGTCATCTGATTTTCTCTGACCATGTATTTATAATAAGAAACACGTATTTGGATACAGACCCACTCCCACTGTCATCAGTAAAACTATTTTCATTTTCTTATGTGGTGGTAAGATTTAACTGTGGAATGTATTAGAGTCCACAGCTAAAAGGGAGGACGTATGACATAAAAGTTTTCATCTCTTAACTTGTTCAATCCCATTGTTTTAAAGGACACAATTCTTTTGCAATGTTAGCACACAACCATGCACCGAGGTCATGGTGGACATAAAGTATCTTTGGCCAAGACACTGTGAGCAACACTCAAATGAAAGTATTTGCATATATGATGAAATTATTGTATTACTGACTTGTCACTCAATTTTGGAGAAAGGTTCAGAAATGATAAATTTCAGTTTTAGTCATGTTGCATTTGCTGTGATAATGCAATTGGGGACTCAGTGGCAAAGAAACTAAAGTCACATTTGTGGTAACGTGTTCTTCATGTTTATATTCAAAAGCAATACTGACAGTTCTGAACTTCAGGGCAAGACCAGTAATCAAAAGAGAATACTTCTTGTTTTATTCTTCTTGTGTCTGTTTTTTATTCTATTTAAAACTAAGGTGAAAAACATATTTTCTTAGTTTAGTCTTTATTACCTACCAGAACATAAGCTTTAGGTCAGTAGTTGTTTTCTGTCCCCTTAGCCAGTCCGGTATTAAAAATAATAAAACATACTGATTTAAATAATAACAGCTTCTTATTCTCTTTTTTTTTTCTTTTTTTCTCTCTGAACAGTGTCCTGGTTTCAGCAGGGATAGATTTAATTTCCTTCCTAGTAGCTGGTACAGTGCTGTGTTTTGGATTTAGGATGGGAACAAAATTGATAAGGCACCGATGTTTTAGTTGTTGCTAGGTAGTGCTTACACTGGCCAAGGACTTTCTAGTTTTCCATGCTCTACCGACTGAGAAGGCTGCAGATGCACAGGAAGCTGGGAGGGGGCACAGCCAAACTGGCCAAAGGGACATTCTATACCATGTGACGTCATGCTCAGTACATAAACTGGGGGAAGCTGGCCGGGGGGGCCGCTGCTCAGGGACTGGCTGGGCATCGGTCGGCGGGGGGGGGGGAATTGTACTGGGGCTCACTTGCTTTGTGTATTATTACTATTATCATATTATTATCATTATCATTTTATTTCAATTATTAAACTGTTTTTATCTCAACCCACAAGTTTTCTCACGTGCTTTTCCAATTCTCTCCCCCATCCCATCGGGAGGCGGGGGGGGGGGAATTGTACTGGGGCTCACTTGCTTTGTGTATTATTACTATTATCATATTATTATCATTATAATTTTATTTCAATTATTAAACTGTTTTTATCTCAACCCACAAGTTTTCTCACGTGCTTTTCCAATTCTCTCCCCCATCCCATCGGGAGGGGGGGAGTGAGTGAGCGGCTGCGTGGTGCTTAGTTGCCAACCGAGGTTAAACCACGACAACAACACATAAGAGAGTGTGTTGTAACAGGGAGTTAGGCATAGTTAGCAGTGTCACAGCTGAGTTGTAAGGCTCTGTAAGGATCTGTGCCAAGCTCAGCACTGGAACCCTCTCTGTAGTGAACAGGAATAAGCAGGAACCTTTGGGGAATGGCACTCAGTCTGGCCACCTGGACATGTGAGTGGGTAACTCCAGCCAGCGAACAGGAAGCTCCAGGAAGAGAAGCATGTGTGAACATTTAAGGCTATGGTTTCATTATATGGTAGGCGTTTCTGTTCCAGACATATATTGCCACCTTGCTTGGATAGTGTTAGTTACTCAGCTGTAAGCAGGCACAACTATTACTGAAATGTGATATTGAACGGTAACAGGAGCCAATGTGTCTGAAAAAAATAGATATTCATGTATTTAGTGAATGTATCACAGGAGGTCTTTTACATTATTCTGAAATCGTAATCACATTTTTTTTTTCTAGCTTCATTCTGGCTTGTGTTCAGCAAAAACTCCAGTATGATTTCAGTTTCAATACTTTCACTAACTGCATAAGTATTTTTTGTTAATCACATTTCCTCAGCCCATCTCACAGCACAGTCCATTAATAGCTGCATCTGTCTGCAGCTGGGTAGGTAAGACAATAACAATACTGTTGTCTTTAGAATAAAATATCAGCCCAAACTGCCTTTTGGTTTAGCTTGGTTTCAGTAGGGGTCCCTGGTTTAAACCCACCTCTTCCATTTCCCCCAAAATTGAAAAACGTGCTTTTTCTTGGTTCCAAACTACTTCAGAGCCAGAAATGCAAGAATTTCAGGGACAGCATAATGAAGGATAAGTATAATAGTTCTTAGCTTTGTTGTTGGTGTGCTTAGGTGAGAGGGCAAATTTTCTGATTCTTTTTTTCTGCTATTATTTCTGAATTTCCACTCTGATAAAGTCTTTTATGTATTATGCATAAAGCTGCATAATGTAAACAAGGCTGCTTTTTTTCTTGTGTGTGAAATCTCAGACTACGAGCCTGTGGGATCTATGGAAACATACTTGTTTTTGCGTGCTTTTCCTTCTAACAGGATTTCAAACCTTGAGAGACCAACAGCAAGAATACTGTTGCACAAAGCCTGGTCAACAGTCCATTGTCCAAATGTAAACATAACTCTAAGTTTTCTGGTTATCACTATGGATTAGAAAAATCTAGATATTTTCCTCTTGTCCCTATTTTTTCCTCTACAGTCACAAGTCATGTAAGGTACACTAAAAAAGAATAATTCACTAAAGTCACTCTAACTCTCTCTCACATAATAAATTTCTTACCTAATATAATTTTTCATATTATCAAATCACTATTAAGAACTTTTATACAGTGGAAAACTTAAAGAAATTTACTATAATAATTTATAAAACAGGCTATTTAAATTGCATTAAATTATAATCTTATTCAGAACCATGTTATTCAGTTTATTCCATTTCCAAAGTGAATGAAATAAACTGAATATTTTTATTCTAATTAAGAGATTTATTATAGTTTAGATTAAAAATATTATATGGAATATATCAGAATATTATATAGTCTCTAAATTAATGCATGTATTTAATTCCCATTCACGTTCCTGTGTAAAAGTGGGAAAGAAACCCCTAGATAGCAGTGATAAGAAGAGATGTCAGTTTTCTATTTCTGGCATTACAATAACTTTTTGTTATGCCTTTTTGCTTTAAGCAGAATGAAAACTTAATCTATCCAGAAACAATAGAGTTAATGTTCTTTAATTCTTTTAGTGACATGCTTTCTCCAGCCTCAGTCCTTATTTAATATCTAACAAGTACACAGAAACTGTAGCTCCTTGTAACTGCCTTGGTTAATTTTAAAAGAGAAACTGATGCTTATATAACCATATTTTGAGCAGTGGCTTTTTAATTCCACTGAAGGCTGCATGTCTCTTTTATTGGTACCTTTACTCTCCAAGACTGACATAAAAAGCATCCTGCTATGTAGTCATATGAGACCAAAACAAAGGACACTGGAAAGTTAGGGCTCCCACAAATGCACACATTTTGACAAAGTGGCAGAAATTTCCATACTAATCTCCGTTCTTACCTCAGTAAAGAATTTCAACTTAATAACATACCTGAAGTTAGAAAGGCTCATTTTGTAAAAGCAGTTGTATTAGTATTTCTATGGCTGTTTTTATTTTAAGGACTTCTTGAAACAGTGCCTCTATTGGTTTTGTCTTTAGCAGAAAACTTCAGCAGAATGCAGAGGAATTGTGTATCAGTGGCCTCACTGTTCCTATCTTAAGAAAACTAATCAAATTTATTAAACTTTTTTCTACACAGATATAATCTGATTATTTAAAAGAAGGAAACTCAATTGTACCTTAAACTATGAAGCTACTCCTTTGCTAAAATGATGATTCTGATTAGAAGTGAAAGGGAAGAATACCATCTCTAAAACCTAGGTTGGGTGTCCAGTCTTCAAAATAAGCATGGAAAGAGAATAGTTTAAAATCATGAGGAAAAAGAAAGTTTTGAAAATGTGACTATAGAAAATGTAGGTGTAATTTATCTAGAATTAAAAACAAAACCAAGCAAACAAACAACAAACTTGAAACCATGCTAGTAATGAAGGAGCATTAATATAGACCAACATAATTAAACAGTAAAACAGACCTATGTAAGTGGTATAAAACACAAAATACAAAAATGAAGAGAAAGGACCACAGAATGAAGTTGAGTGTAAAAGAAGATGAGAAAACCAAAGGTGGGGAGGTAGAAGGAAAGTCACATAACAGGCTATGATTAAGAAGAAAATTTTCAAGTATATGAGGAACAAAGGGTCAGCAGGAGAAACAGCACACCCTATGAAAGATGGCAAAGGTAATTATTGTCAAAAGAGGCAGATATAACTTAAAAAAGAATGGATTTGCTTCAGTGTTTAAAAAGGGCGACGGAGGATAACTCTAAGAAATAGACATAAATTTCCCAGGGGAGGAAGAAGGAGAAATACTAAGGGTAATCACATCAGGAGAGCTGAAGTAATTAAGACATCTGGCAGTTGATAAGACTGTAAGGCAGGATGAAGTCCATTGAAGAATTCTTTAAAGAATGTAACAAAAAAGCAGAAACAGACCTTTTTTTTTTTCCGAATCTCTAAGACTTCTGAAGAAAAGTAGATATAAGTAACATGTGCATAACTAAGATGACAACAGCAGACAGAAGTACAGTTTTCGTTTCTAATTGGTATTTTCAGTAGTGACTCACAAACTATTCATATTCAAAGTTGATTTTGTCTGTATCACTAAATGTTAGGCAGTGCTAAGTTAAAGTAGGAACTGAAAAGGTGCTTATATCTTCTGAGAATTTGATGTAAGATCCTAGAGAAAAATATTTTGAAACTGATTACCAATTTCCAGTAAAAAAACCCAACTGATTAACATCATCAGTTAAAGAGATTCTCATCCTTTATTTCTTTTTGTGTACAGAAATTTTTATTATCTTTATCATGAAAAACAGAAACCAAAGACTTTATCAAATTTGAAATTTTAGAATTAAAATTATTAATTGCCTGGTTTTTGTGAATATCAGAGTTAAATATCATAAATGTCTATAACTTACACTGGATGCATTTTTCTCCCATTCATCAAAGGGATGTATGATCATATGAACTAATACAAAATCCACTGAAGTGAGCAGGATTTTGTCAATTAACTTCAGTTGCCTTTTAATCAGATCACATTACATAGCTGTGTATTGAGAAGTGTAAGACATGATACAACATTTTTCAAAAATTTCAGTTTCCAAAGAATGGCATTAAGAGACATAAAAAGTCACAGAAAATGCATTTTCAGAGATATTTCATTGGGATTTACAGTTATGCCAGACATAAACTTTTGAGTTACTTGGTACATGACACCCCTGGTACCCATCTTGTGATGTGCCAGCTTTCGACTTCTGACTATGTAACTTGTACCCTGCAGGTTTCAGAACACCAACCTCACCTAGGTTATTATATAGCTAACCTTAGCCTATAACTCCATGCCAAGTGATGATTTGAGAGAGTCAAGGGGTGGAAGTGACACCCTGCCTCCTAACACCCTGCCCCTTGGCCGATGTCAGCAGCGTAGGCAGGCTGCCACCCACATTATCCATGTAAAGTATGCTTCTATCAAATCACACTGCTATCTGTGGAGCCAAGGGGTGGTGTGACTTTTACTCACCTTCACAAGCCATTTGTGTGATTGGCTGTTGCTGCCAGATGGCCCAGACACCTAGCATCCCTGGCAGTCCACCGGAGCCATGTCATTGCTTGTGATCCTCTGCTATTGGTGATTGAGTGAGTCACCGTATGGGCGTGCTGTTGCTCATCTTCCTTATTGCCTCAATAAAGCTTTATTTATAATGTTGTCAGACTCCCATTACTGTTTATACCACAGTCAGCCTTATATCAGCCAAATTTTAAAAATACTAGCAATTAAAGACAAATTGTCATTGTTAAGAAAATATTGAACATGAACTTGTTTGATATGCATGGAAGTCAATAGCTATTAAAATATTAAATTACAGAGTTCCTAAAATTAAGTCTACTAGTTCATATATGTTTTACAAATGTATTTTTTAATGTTTGTAGAGTTTTATTTTAAGTATGTCAAGAGATGTAATGTCCAGTTCTTTTTATATTCTCTGATTCTGTACTCCCCTTACTGTTTGTTTCAAAAACAGTGCCTGTCACCTATTAGCTTGCAATAATAGAGGCATGAGATATTCTGATTTTGTAGCAATATGCTTTTTTTTTTTTTTTGCATAAGAACTACTGCTAAAATACCTTCCTTTTTTCATAGCCATGTCTGAAGCACTGCAGAAAAACTGAAAAACATGGAGTAAGTCTTGATTGATTTTTGGATGTAAGTAGTTACACTAAGAATATATGAGCAGGAGCTATATGAAACAATAATGTCTTTAACAAGGAAAAATCACAAAATGCAAGTTCTGTGGAACTTTCTATTGCAAATTGTGATATGAAGATGCAACAAAGTAGAGAGTAATGGATGGCACTGTTATTGGAGGTGATAGGTAATTCTGGAAAAGCAAGATTTGGGCAAATTTCAAGTATCTTCATTCATTCTATCACTCCCAGATGACAGTGATGTCAGAGTGTCCCTTGAAATGATAGCACGCACAAGAGAAAAACAGTAGTTTCTAGCTAGTAAGAAGTTCTTACTTTGAAGGAAGTGGGCCTTGTACTATTAAAAAAAAACCACAACAAACCAAGCTAAAAACAAACAAACCCCTGCTTACTCTGGTCTCCTGTGAAATGAGAGCTGGATTAGTATGTTGGTTACCAAGAAGACACTGTCTTCTGCATACATATGTACATATGTCTGTTTCCTGAAATAACCTATAAATAGAAGTATCATGGTGTTTCTCAATGCATAATAACCTATAAATAGAAGTATCATGGTGTTTCTCAATGCATGAAGTCTTTAGTTATATTTATTTTAGTTTCTGTAATTCACAAATAATTTGTTACAAAGAATAATGGGAAGTCTATTTGCTTTTTCCATGGTACAAGAGCTGACCACATCCTGGCTTTGACAAAGTGATAAACAGATTTTATACACAAATGCCTCTCTGAAATTTAGGGAGAATTTTCTCTGAGGCAGACATCTGTGTATTAAACTCATTTATCAAACAGTGCTTTACCTGAAACAGGATGCAAGCAGCCTTATTAAAAAACTGTACACACCAATACAGTATAATAAGTAGCAAGAAAGTATACTTCTTTCCTCTTTCTATTGTTTTTGGGTTTTTTTTAATATTCTGGTTTTAAAAGTTGCCCTGTACAAATAGTGCAAATGAAAGTGGGATCATCTGTTTTTTGGTTTTGTGGTTTTGGTGGGTTTTTTTTCCCCTTACTGGAACCAAAATTTAAAGTTTCATAATGGCAAACAATTGGTATGAAACCAGAACTATTATTCTTGATTTGTGTGCTCTTATGCTCACATACTGAAAAGTTGTACTTAGTCTGTGCTGACTTTTCAAAAAGCAACACCAAGCACATTTCTGCTTTTGTGAAGTCTGAGTTTTATCAACAGCTTTCTATCACATATTTCACCTTCTCTTGTTGCTTCCAGATCAGAATCCCTAATGCTGTGTTTCAAATGTAATGGAAAAGACCAGTACAGATCCTTTGTTTTCCTATTTATTTGAGAAGATGAGCTGTGAATGTGCAGATGCAGAAAGAAGTACTGTCTCTTCTAAATATAAAACACATCATTAATATTACTAAGATTTCCATGCATGAATGGAACTTGCAGCATCTTGGCAATTAGGATGAGAAAAAATGAATAAAAATAAGTTTTTTTCTTAATACACTTGGAAAGTTTGCTTCAGCATAAAAATACTTGAGGACGATCATTGAAGTACAATATGTTTGGACTAGATCATGTCACTTAGTCATCTTCAGTAGTACTGTTCCCTGCAAGTCATCCTAACAATATCAGTCATACTATTTGTGGACAAACATGCTATTAGATGAGGCAGGAGAATCTAATTTTTTACTAATTGTATATTTTTCAACTGCATTAAAAATAATGTTTGGAATGCCTTTGTGTTCAGGAATTGTAAATCAAAATAATTATAATATGTTTTTTGTTATAACTAATGTGCATTTTTTCTTTCTTAATAAAGCTGAACCTGTTTATTTAGGGAATGTCCTCTGCATGCAAGTATGCTGAAAAGAAAGGATGCATCACTGAAATTTTCACATATTTATTATACAATATGATGGTCATCAGCAAGAAATCTGCAATTAGCATATTCTCAGCAGAAACAAGGGAGTGCTAAATTTATGGTGACCTAAGGGATGCTATAATTTATTTTAAAAACATTAATTTGAAAACTTGTGCCAATCCCTCTGGGTCAAACACAGAAATAAACACATCATTGTATTTTCTTTAGCAATAACATTTATTACCTAACTTTCACAGCTCCACTTAAAAACCAGACTGCTACTTTTAATGAGTTCAAAATTCTAATGCAGAGCAAGGCAAAGATTAATAAACACATGCAGCATCATATTACAGTAAAACTACTATTGGCTACTGAGTTGAGAAAAAGTATCTCCAGATCTTTTTGTTCTGATTAACAGCCTCAGGATCAGGCCCAGCATTTGCAATAGAAAAATGTTTACATTTTTTGTAGTTTTTTAGACGTTTTCAAATGGCATATGATAGTTCCCATTTATATAAGAGACCTAGCTCTGGTTTATTTTTACATTTATACAGCTTTAGCAACTGACAATAGTGTTTGCTGTTACCTGCATTCATGCAAAAGTAAAAAAGCATTACAAGAGTATCTGTTTGTAACTGTGGTGATGTATTTGTAAATAATACAACATTAATGACCTTTGTAAATCAACTTACTTTTATGAAACACAAAATCAATTTTTTCTTTATTTAATGAACCTGTCTACATTGCCCAACTACAGAAAATTTCATAGACTGAGAAAAGGTAAACAGTGCTTTTGAAACTTTAAAATTAATGATTTTTTACTTACAGGTAAATTCTGCTTAGCTCTTTATTAACACCTGGCTTAGCAAAGTCAAGCATGCTCCTTGCTACCTGCTTATGCAGTATCAGTTTCCTGCTGCAAATTCTGAACTATTTATGGCAATATTGATATCACTAAAACCTTTCTTTCATACTGTTGAATAGGTTCATCTGCCCTTCCTCTGGGAAATGAGGAGTGAAACAACTGAGGGAAGACCTGGAACCTCTCTTCATCTTCTCTTTTGATGATGGGAAAGGAACAAGAGTTTCTCCTCTGCCACTGTCCTGTCCCTGCCTTTGTCCCTGACTCCCTAGAGCAGGGTGAATTCCTCTTCCTGCCTGAATCTGTGTTTTCAACTTAATACATCAAGGTCCCACCTAACTTTTTAGCTGGCAACATACATTTAGCTTCAGCTCTGCTTTGAAGGCTAAGCTGAAGCTTTAAATAGCACACCATTAAAAACTTAAATACAGACTTGAGTTTTCTGAGCCTGATTGCACCGCCAGTGTCATCAGGGCAAGGCAACGTAAATGTATTTGAACAGGTGACAGCTGTCTATCACAAGTACCCCTACTCTTGGCTGTTTTAGACTTCAGAAGAAAATGTTTGTGATCTCCCACTTCTGCTATGGAATTTCCTAGCCTTACTAAGTCCTCAGCTCCTGTTTTGCAAATTGTCAAGTGGAAAGAAAACACAGGTCCTCTGTAGTGCTTTAAATAATTTACTGTTATTGAGTAGCTGAAAATTAGCCTAGCCCATGGATGCAGTGTGAGTTAACACTTTAACTGATTGCTAAAAAAGCTGGCAATATTCAATAATAGAACAGCCAATAATTACACAGAAAGCATATATTGTAGTAAATTGACATGCGGTTGTACCCACAAAGCAAAATTACTAACCTGGTTCACACAACTGGAAAAAACCCGATCATCATCATCAGCCTGAAACAAAATTGGCCTCCTGTCTTCACCGTCAGTTCAGATCAATGAACTACAGGGGAGACAAAACCTCTTCCCCTAGTGCAGAATATCTCGCCATACTCACCTTGCTCTGGGCTCTCTTCCTATTTATCCTTCCCCCAGTTGGTAAGCCCCCATAATGGCAGAGCAGATCATGTTAGCTGCAGCTGGGCTGTGTGTGGTGGCAGTGCTGGGGACTGCTGTTGCTTTGAGGAGCTGGACCACCTGCCTTGAGACTCCCCATCGGCATGCAGTCCACAGCCTCCTCCTCAGGAAGGACCTGAGGGGGCCAGGTGCATCCCCACAGGAGGCCACCTGCAGCCAGACTCCAACAGAGGATCCTGGAGGTACTCTCAGATCTCCCAGCTGGGATGTACCACACTGACCCATTGAAATGTAATGTTTATGACCGCAGACACTGCCTGAGCCATTCCTCACCTGATGGTGTGCCTTGTGGTGTGCCTATTGCACTGTATCATTTGCAGTCGTATGCTCTTGTGCACTTTAATGCCAACTTTAATTGCATGGTGTTATATCATCGTTCATTTTTGACTGCTGCCTTCTTGCCTGTAACTTGTATGTGATAGTGAAGTCACTATCCTATTGATAGAAGAATATGGGAAAGTCATCAAAGATGAAGGAAAGAGAGAGAGGGTGGGAGGGAGGGAAAGAAAATGACTCAGAACTTAAGGAAGTTTTTGAAATATTCTGCAAAATGGATTCTGTGGTAAAAGCTTTTATAAATATCTGGTGTGATACTGAGCAAATCACTGACTTTTCTCCCTTTGCTTTAATGTAGTCAGAGGTGCATTTTTCAAGACGAGGTACATAAAACTTATTTTCAGAAATGTTTCCTCTTGACAACTGTAATCTTAAATCAGTAAAAGCCAGGAGGGCTCTGAAAATGTGCATTCAAGTCCCCTTAAATAGAAGAGTTTTAATGAGAATGCTCCATTTCCCAGAAGGATTCCTAACTACTAATTTATTCAATGAAAGAAAATGTTACTGTTCTCCCAGCTATGTTTTCTGTGAGGTTAACCATCTCTGAAAAGGCCTATTTTTCACCCTAGGTGACATAATGGGCAAACTCCTTAATATTAAAATCCAGTGGTGGCTGAGAAGTGGGCAAGGGCTGTTCATTGTAGACAAAACACAGTAATTTGATGCAGATACTTAGGCACCCCCAAAAAATGTTACCAGTGAATGTTAATCACCTCTAGGATTGAATGACAACTGAGAAAATGGTTTGCAAATCTTAATTTTGGAGCTGGGGTATCTCCTTGTAGTGTAAAAAAAACCAGCAAGGGGCAGAAACACTTATTACCTCCAAAAGCAAGAGTTACTGAAATCACTTCTCCTTCTGAGAACCAGGAATTAGTGGCTCAGGTGGACTGCCATTTTCAAATGGCTATAATATTTTGTAGAGTGCAGCTACTATCTTTGCATGGCAGTTTGCTCCTTTATTTAGAAATAGTCTGGATTTGGGACTTGCATAGGTGTCTTTGCACTGCATCTGTGGTGCAGTATTGGCAATGATAGTGGACATTCACACTCCTGAACTGTAGTCCTCAAAGATACAACAGTATTTCTGTACAGTGTGTAGTTCCCACTACATTAACTGGGACTTGGATATTAAACCCCTTTGTCTATCCAGTCCTCAGATACAGAAGTGACCACTATAAAAAAGCCCAAGAGGAAACGAATAATTCCTTATTTAGTGCAGGTGTTGCATGGTCTGTAGGGACATATTGCAGGAGGAGGGACATATTGCACTTCTTTACTGACATATTTCTCAGTAAAGAAATACTGAGCTGCTGTTGCTTTGTTCTCTGAGCAGTGGCTATCATCCTGTGCACAGAATAAAACAAATGTCCTGTGAGGAAAACAACTATATGCGATAAAGACGTTGTTACTCCTAATACTTTGTCACAATAAGTTAGAATTTAGCCCGAGACTAGAATTAAGCTGAACAAAATAATTTTGTGAACTGTGCACTTCTTGATGGTTTGATTTAGTTTACTTTGGCATAGGAGATATATATATACACACACACATATATAAATAGTTGCACCACATAATCACTTTCTACACTAACAGCAGCATGTACGGAATAAGTAGCCTCATAGTTCACTACAGACATTTTAGGACCACATAAGCTACTAGTTGGTAGTTTATGTGATTGTATGTATGTATCCTCAACTTCTGCCCTTCTTCCTTCTACTTGTTTGCCTCAGACATTTTAAAAGAATTCTAACAGTTAGCTCTTCTGAGCTGCATGAGAGTGTCTAGTGCATTCACTCATTTTCAGAGCCTTTGAATATTATTATAGAACAAATGAGTAATGGTAAGTACATAAAGAATGGAAAAAAGAAAGTTAATAAAAAAGTGTTAAATTTTGTAGTGTTTGAGCCAGCAGGAGTCTCTCTTGTTCTGTTCTTCAAAGAAGCACATACAATGCTTCAGAAGAAAGGGTTTCCCAGCTGATAAAGAACAGTAAATTTGAATACATTTCTTACTGCAGAACTAATTACAACCGTTGTAATACTGCTTACACGTATATGTTTTCTTATTCAGCACAAAACCTCAGAGCTGCAACATAATGAATGTGATTTTGTTTCTCCTTTTTAATCTCAGCATTTTAGGGAAGTCATCTTGATGCAGACTACATTAGTCATAATCATACCTGCTGTTACAAGGAGAGTGTGTAGAATAATTGAAGCACTGACATATTGTCTTTAGGCTTTTTGTTTGATCAAAGTTGCATAATGTATGTAAGAGAAGATGTTAGGATAGTACTCTGTTAATAATAAACTGATATTAGCAAAATTCCAAAATGTTGTATCTGTGTAGGTAATGACTTTGGCTATTTACAGTTAAGGTGAAAAGGAATAAAATAATAAAAGGCACATGTTAAGAAAGTGGCTTTTCTCCTTTTAGAAAGAAAATCTAGGGCAAAAAAAAAGTTATGCTTAGTAATAGAAGTGTTGTGTGTATAATTTTGAACAGGAATCATGCGTAGGTTAAAAAGTAATATTGACAGATTCGTGCTAATATTTTTTAAATATGTTTTTATGCACTTATGAGTTTGGACAGTTTTTAAGAAGGGTTATTAACTTACATCAACTTTTCTGAACATTTCCAGATGTGAAAGTGAATTCTTAGGCACTTATTTACAGGGACAAGTTAGTGTGGGATTTTCTAAGATTCTGTTGTTGTTGTTCCTCAACAAGTTCTGTGAGAAATCCAGGCCTTTGGGAGGAAAAAGGGTATAACCAGGCACAATATGAACTTAATCAGTATTCAGAGAGCATCTCAAGCATGTTTAAGCCAGCACATGCAACATAATGTCAATGAGATTGGCTTTCCTGAATGTGTATACCTAGTAATGATTCTCCAAACAAAATATAATTCCCCAACTGAGTGATGACTGAAGAGAGAGAGCCCACACACTTTTTAAAATAAGTTTTTGAAGGAGGCAAGGGACAGGAAATTGACAGGAACACAGAGTTATGAATATGATGGTAGGAGATGGCGTTACAGAAACAGCCATGGTAGTGCTGCATAGTAAGAGATTGTTGAGGGGCAGAAACGGGGCCATTGTTGAGCAGAGAGAAGTGGCATATGCTTGCTATAGTTTAAAGACCAACCCTCCAGAAGCCTCCAGTCTGTATGCATCATGAATCTGATACAGAGAAGCCTTTATTTAAAACATTAAATTAGGGTTTGAAACATGCAGGAGCCAGACTGCTATATTTTCCTTCTGCAACAACTGAATACCTGAGGTGGCTCATCTGGGTGATTCAAATGCCATGGGCACTATTTCCCTGCTGTCCCTACCCATCCCCATCATCATGACCATTGAATCAGGGTCAGCACCCAGCCCCTTCCTCACAGGAGGCTTCCCCCCAACCTGACACCCCTTTCCCCCTACCTCTTCAGAGCTGTACAAGAAGTCACAGCCAAAAAAATCCTCTAAACTGTGTCAGAGAAGCCAGACAAAAATTCAAAGCAGTGTTACGTGCACAGGCAGAAATATGTGCACATAGCTGATTAACAAAGTTAATTGAAATCCTGTTATGCCGGCCTTGATTCCTTGAATAATTAACACTGCAAAAGAGAAGAGTCACAATATCCGGGAAATGTCATGTAGTTAGGGAAAG
>NW_008825558.1:584258-590343 GCF_000699105.1 Pygoscelis adeliae
ATGTTAGAATGAGGAGGAAGGTCAAGAGCAGCCAAGTTCACAAGTTCCCATTTTCTGAATGCTCACCTCTTCTTTGAATGTCACCCCAAAATTTTCAGGCTTGAGATTTTTTTTTTTTTGGAGGGGGGGGAGCATTGTACCTGATCACATTACAAAATCCACTATTTGTCTAAATGCCTAAATGAGCCAGAGAAGTACCCCATGGAAAATTTCTCAGCTTAATTTTATTCAACTATTCACATTTTGCATGAGCTGTGAGGACATCAGATAAGACCAGAAGTAACTTCCCAGATGCATTTCTTTGCCATGTTTGATATACCCTTCCAAAGGACACTCTTTATTTTTCATTAACCTTTCTGTCTATGAGCATGTCTTATTCAGTAGAGACTAAAGCTACTCATGTTTAAATCATTTCTTTTGTAAGAAAGAAGTAAAGAAAAGATACTGAAGAATTTCAGGGAGTGGTGGAAGGTATTTTATTGGATGTAAGGCATAGGATTGGTTTTGTTTTGTTCTAGTTTGGTCTGGTTTTTAAAGAGTGACAAAGAAACTGTATTACAAAAGCACTAGACACTCATCCAAACATTTAGGGTTGTCCTGGTTTTGGCAGGGATAGAGTTAATTTCCTTCTTAGTAGCTGGTACAGTGCTGTGTTTTGGATTTAGGATGAGAACAAAGTTGATAACACACTGATGTTTTAGTTGTTGCTAGGTAGTGATTACACTAGTCAAAGACTTTTCAGCTTCCCATGCTCTGCCAACTGGGAGGGCTGCAGGTGCACAAGAAGCTGGGAGGGGCCACAGCCAGGACAGCTGACCCCAACTGGCCAAAGGGATATTCCATACCATGTGACATCATGCTCAGCATATAAAGCTGGGGGAAGAAGAAGTGAGGGGGGGACGTTTGGAGTGGTGGCGTTTGTCTTCCCAAGTAACCATTACGTATGATGAAGCCCTGCTTTCCTGGGGATGGCTGAACACCTGCCTGCCAATGGGAAGGAGTGAATGTTTTGCTTTGCTTGTGTGCGTGGCTTTTGCTTTACCTATTAAACTGTCTTTATCTCAACCCACAAGTTTTCTCACTTTTACCCTCCTGATTCTCTCCCCCATCCCACCAGGGGGGAGTGAGTGAGCGGCTGTGTGGTGCTTAGTTGCCAGCGGAGGTTAAACCACAACAAGGGTTTATTCAAACTAGGCATAACCCCAAGCTTTTAAGTGTCCACCCAGTATTAACTTGAAGCATGAGCTTCCAGAAAAACAGTACATCTTGTGTATGATATGCATTACTGGCTGATTTACAGTACATATAATGTAGATTGTAGACTTGTTCTGAAGAGAGCTATCATGGTCTCTGATGGACTGTCTTAATAAACTCACTAAGCATACACTTTAAAGCACCACATCAGTTTAAAAATGAATAAAAGGCAGTATAAACTCAACTTGATCCCAGTGGTAGTAAGCTTTGTAGACCTAGTATCAGGTACAATTTTGTTTGCCTTCATGCATTTTGCAGGATGCACAAGTACTGAACTGCCTGTCTTATTTGCCTTTGCCCTTTGGGTAATCACTATCATTTTAGTGAACTTCTGACTGTACTCCGGGGTATAGGTAATGAAAACCAATATCAGATGCATACAGTATTAGGCAACCTTATTGCAGTGCTGCCATCACACATCATTACTATCAATTTGACCTTGTCAGCACACTGTGCAATATGTTCTTTGCTTTAGGCTTTATTACTGCTATTCTCACTGTCTGCAGGAGTTACGTGATCTAATTGATCTCAACAGCACACTCACCCATAACTAGAATAAATGCTCTGTCTTCAGGCATATTTTTGTAGTGATTTCTCGCATTTTTCCATAGTTCATATCTGAGCAGACCTGTTATGTGCATTATTATGCACTGTAATGTATTTTGCCTTTTAGATAAGAACTTGCACTCCCTGTCATTCACTCTCCTTTAACATGAGTAAAGAGCTTATTAGGGATGCATACTTCATCCTCTGAGATTAGCTGCTGTCAATGCATTTATGCCACCATTTATTTTGAAAATGTTGTAGGGAGAATGCTATTCCATAAACATATAGTTTTTGCATGCTTATATTCAATATATGAAAATGGTATTCAGGTCACTGAGTCAAACTGAAGAGTTCCTGAGACCAGAAAGACACAATGTTTTCCAGTTCCAATGGCGGTATAATGAAGAATTAAATGAATTACAGAAGGAAGAATTATAGACTTGCAATACATAGGTTATCAAAGTGATTTCAGATTGTGAAATTGCAAGGAAGAACTTGACTAGCTGTTACACCATTTAGAAAACTATTCAAGGGATAGAGGAGGAAGACATTTTGTTAGAAGCAAAAATCAGCATTTGTTAATCGCCTGTTTGAATAGTGAGAGGGGAGAACAGAGAAAGCTGATGAAGGAGAGATACTGAGATAGCTAAAGGGAAGAGAGAGTTTTAAGAATTAAAGCAATAAATATCGAAGAGGCATGGAAGGAGTTAGGATAAGGAATAGAGAAAGTTATGATAGTTTTGGCATAAAGAGTGAGTTCCAACTAATCTACTTTAACCTTGTAAAAGCTAGGAATTTCATCTAATATAATCATCTAGGCTTCCTCAATAGTCTGCGGAGTGGGCTCTTCCAAAGGCTGATCCATGTCTTCTCTCAGAGACACCTATTGTTAAACAGGATGAATTTGTTCAGAGATGCTTTGTTCTCTCTCTCCCTTTCTGCAATGACGATGACAAGAGTTTGAACTGACTGTCAAACTTTTACATGGCTTCAGTTAGCAGGGATACATTTCCCCAACACTATCAAGATGGTTTTACACCTACAGCAGTACAGCCTGGCAAGCAGGAGCACCCGGGCTGATGCAACAAAATATGACACAGAACTAAGGCTAAACAAGGTTAAACCTTGCATGAAGCTAGCAAAAACCAATGGAAGAATGATTCCTCTGCATCACTTGCAGGAGAGCTGACAAAACAAAACAAAACAAAAATCTCATTTTCTTCCAAAGGAAATACCATGTTTTCCCATGAAACACCTTCTTCCCTTTGAGATCATGTAGTTTACACCCAAATCTTGAGTGAAAAAAATTGGCAGATACAGGTAACTTAACACTTTTCCTCTTGCTTCTAGAGGCAGCAAGTTAGTGATGGCAGCACTTGGAAAGGACAGTGGGAAAGCTGGAGCCATTCTGTCTGTATATTCAGTGCTCCTTATTCATTACCACTTTTTCAGTACCACGGTTTTGTTTGCCAAACTTGAAGAACATGAGGAAGCAAAATCCCATTAATGGCTGAAAAAGAATGCATAATGTTCTTTTTATAACAGCCAGTGTCTTACAGGTATGTGAATACTCCTGTGTATCAAAAGCAGAAATAAATTTGGACTTTCCTTTTTTGTTTGTTTGTTTTTGGTTTTGCTGTTGTTCCTTATAAAGTCCGCTTTATTTCCAGGTGGAAAGAGGAGACTGGGTAATGAAGAGACTTCTAAGAAACAGGAAATCAATAACACAGGAACTGTGACTCAGGAACTTGACTCCCTTTGGCCTTATTTGAAATGCATAGTATTTCATATCTCTTGTAATTCATACAAGAAAACATATAAAAATATTGCCACTTTTAAAAAGTCAAAATTAGCATTGTACTAATAAGTGAATTAATTTAATGAATATATTTCTAAATCATTCTTTCAGACTATTCGAATATACCTACTGTTTAGGAAATGCTTACTTTCAGTGCAGCCCAGTGCTCTGAGGGTTGATACCTTTCTCCTAAATAGAGGCTGCACATTAGATCCTGTGTTGGTGGGATGCAGAGTAACAGGGGTGTCTAACAGCCTCCACAGTCTGGGCCTCATACCAAGCGTCTGCACAGTGGTGTGATGAATGATCCATAGCACAGTTCAGCATAGAAGGAAGCCTAGCTATAAGTATTTCTAAAGTCTGAGGTATTTCTTGCTTCTAAATCTATATGTTTTTAAATTAAACCAACTTTATTTTCACAGACATTAAAATCACTAACAACTCAATTGTTTCTAGCCTTAAGTTGAAACACCTCATAAGTGTAACATTATTTATCAGAAGACCATTCCATTAATATAAATGTTGTGACTAGAAAATGGAAAAAAATGTCATAAAAGGATCAAACCCATAAACACAAGTGAAAAAAAAGGACATAACTTTGTACAATAAAGCATTTTACACATACTTTCAGGAAGCTTCCATATTGACTAGTTTTTCAAGTGCATCTCTATTTTTAACAGTTAATTATTCCTGTCACTATAATACATGTTATATATATTATTTTTTTTAGAGAACCATGCAAATAAACTTTTATCCTACTTTTATTGATGAAAATTTTACATTTATGTGTTTCTTCAGTGCTACAGCATGATATATTAATTTATAGATTATCACTGGAACAATGCTACTAGAGTGTTACTTATATAAGAAGCTATTTTAGATATAAAAAGCAATTTAGGAGGTACAATATTAATTCTGTTGTATATGTACTTTGTATGTTCTGTGCTATAGTTAAGTAATTGATGCTTTTCTAATGTCATATCATTAGTACTGTTGAGAAACTGCATAAAGAAGCATGCACCTGTGTCTTTAGCTCAATAAATCATGACTCTAGTTGAAAAGAAATGCATTCTGTGATAGTAATTCATTTGCTCTTTCAGGGCATAGTTACAATTTTTGACTAAATGACTGCTACGTGTACTAATCATCACAGGTTAAAGTATTATTTAGGCCACAGTTATTTCCAAGTTAAAAGAAACTAAGTGGAAATATGAATTTAAAAATATAAAAAGTCTGTCAAGATATGAAGTTGTATTAAATTAGCAGAAGTTAAATTAGGTATTGGTATGCCACAAGTAATAACATTACATTTATTAAAAAAAAAAAAAGCAACAAAATAAGACAAAAAAATAGCAACAAAAAAACCCTGATGGAAAATTGTAAAAATTTATTATTTGTGAATACTTGATTAAACTGCAGGTGTTTTTTCTCTTCAGCCTGGATCACACTCCTTTTAATCCCTAAGAATGAGATTCCTATAAATGACGTGTGTTTGGAGGCCTGGTTATATTTTGTTAATGTTTGTTAATATGGTTTGTTACCATATTTCTAAATTTAATAGCTTACATTTACAGACAAAAGTTATTCACATTAAAGCAAGAACATCTGTTATTTGTCTGTGTCCACATTAGCACGCATGGTAAGAGCAGTAGTGAGGTTTCAAAGTGAATCCTCTGACCACCCCTGAGCATTGATTCAGTTTGAAAGTGATATTCATTCACAAGAACTTGATAGGTTTGGGAAGTAACCGCAACATGAGATCTGCTCTCAGATATGCATCAGATGCACTCAAACTGCTGGGGCAGATCTAAGTGTTTGAACCAATGATCTGCCCTTTTGGACATCTTCAAATCATAAGGATGGTGGGGACTTTTATCCAGGAGAACAGACTAAATCTAATCTAGAGGAAGAAAAAGCCATATTGCATACAAAACATTGCATATATTGTCAATGTAGTCACTTTACCTTTGGTATTTTGATCTAGAGAACCTCTCCTATGGTACAAAATTGCTTTCTAATGTAGACATAGCATTTCCATGCACTGTTTATTATTTATTTCTCACGTAAATAAGACAAAGCAGCCAGAAGCAGAAACAATTAAATGTAATTGGTCACCAGACACCAAGAACATGTAACACTGACTGCAAATACTTAAAGTAAATAATTTGTGAAGAATTCCAGAGATTAATTTGCTTTACCCATACTATTTAGTGAATAGTTTTGAAAATATAATTTTCCAACACGTGCAGAGAAACCAGAATAATTTTGCAACTCTTTATTACATGAGAAAAAAAGATGCTTGATTTAGTTGTAATGGATAATTTGAGCAGATCTCAGTTGTTTATGTAAACAAACAGCTCTACTGATGACCTGTCGAATGGAATTTCACATTCTTTTTCCCTTAAATTGCAGAAGGAGTGTAGCTGATGTCACCACTCTGCACCTAATTACTGTGGATGGACAACCCACAGAACGTGGTTTCCCTAC
>NW_008825558.1:590363-613676 GCF_000699105.1 Pygoscelis adeliae
CTGAACTGGATTTACGTTTTTTATGTACTGGTTCAGTGTCAAGAACTGAAAGGAAAATCAGTGCCAACAGAATTCTGTGCCAAAATATCATGTTTAATTTGTAATTCCACTCTGCTTCCACATTCCATTTCAATCTACTTCCATTTGCAAACAACCACATCCCTTTCATTCAGCACTCACCTTTGCTCAGCCAAGACATTAATCTCCTTGGCTTTTGATGCTGAAGTGTCCCTGGTGTTATAATCTGGTCTTTATTTAGGAGGAATGGGAGGGAAGTCACAATAGCATAGATGGAGATGGTTTATTTTAGCAAGCTAGCAAGACTGAAGGTTTCCTGGCAAGAAAAAAATGCAAGGCACAAAGAGCTCAGCATATTGGAACTGTACACCTCCAATCCGTATGTTTTTTTGTTCCTCATGATTTCCACTGTGGTCTAGACAAAATTCTAGAAATAATCTTTGCAAAGATGAAATAGATATAAATAACGCTTGCTAAACTGTATGAATTATGGCAGGATAGAAGGCCAGAAGTTGGAGGTTTCTACTGACCCTGTTTAGAGAGATACTGGCTGAAACTCCTTTACCAGAAAAGCTCTATGCAGTTTGGATAGCTAAAATAGAGAGGTTTTTGTTTTGTTTTGAGAAGCCTGTATGTTCCACAGCAGGCACAGGGACAGTGTAGTACAACTAATTGTAGCCAAAACAGAGGCCTGTGGCATCTAGAAATTATAAATGTATTGACTAGGGTATAATTAATACTAACCCAAATAAAAACATACTGAAATAATGTAACCAGCAACAGTATGCAAGTATTTTCTAACACTGTGAGGGCATAGCCAGACACAATCCTTAAGCATTTTACATAAGTATGGGAATAATGTGACCACCAAAGGGGAAAAGACAAGTTGCACATAGGAGGCATCCGAGTAAGAAAAGGTTGCAGAGGACAATACAAGCACAAGGGGCTGCGAATTCACAGGGCTTCCTACCAGATACACCAGGATAACTGGAAAGACACCCCTCACCCCCAAATAAGCAGTATCAGGAGCAGATGATATCCCCCTGAGGGTGGGAGGGGAGAGGGGAGCAGCAAATAGCATGAAAACATCAGGCACAAGTGAGGAAAATTGTAGAAGAAACAAGACAAGACACTGCACTTCTGATTTATCCTGTCAGAGCTCTCAAGCCTGATCAGCTTGATCTCACCAACTAAGGACCACCATGAACCATAGTCATCACTGGCATCAGTACATGGCATCAGTGATGTGGTGTTGTATACACACAGCTAATTCAGAATATAAGTGTTGAAGACACTTTGCACACTTTGTTTGTGTTGACATTTTGTTGAAGACTGATATATTTTTTATCAATATTGATGATTTTTAATGTGCAAGAACTAAGTACTAGCATGAAGTGTACTGTTAATGAATGAGTTTAGCAGAGGTTTATTTTAAAGATTAAAGGCAGTCTGACTTATCTGTCTTCTAAGCATTCTCATCACAGCAATCTTTTTCTTTCTTTCTCTGTGTTTATATATACACATATATTCAGTTGCAAAATAATATATAATTTTTCTAGTTTTCTCTATTTTATACTCAGATGTAAAGAGACAGAGGCATTTTTCATAACAAAAGAGGAAAACTGAATTTGCATTTTAAATCTCTTTTGATTTACAGGTAGGTGATTACCTGTTATGCCACATCATAACATCTAAAAACTTTACACCTGTTATTCCTTAGCTTGCATTTCCACTCTATTTCCTCTTGACGTGATACAGATTGGTTGTCTCTGGCAAATTGGCTAAATAAAGAGTTTAGCTCTTAGTTTGCTGGGTCTTTGGCTTCCTTATATGAGAAGTCATCAAGTCAGTGCGACTACTCAAGCAAGCACAGTGAGTTTTTGTTGTTTTCTTATCTTTTAAAGAGGCATAGATGAAAATTTTCTCCATCTTGGCTCTGAAAAAAATTGAATAAACAACTGAGAGACTTGCTCAAATTATTTATGACATATAAATGAAAACACCTTAGGTATTCATGTTCTTTGTTCTTTCTTGTTTGAAAAATGAGTTTTAATATTACCAGTCAGACAGTGATTCAAGAGACATCACTTTTAACTAAAATATTAGATCTAGTTTGTAGATTAATGAGCTGATTCTGGGTCCTTCATTGCTGATTTGCCACCCACACATTCAGTATTTCTCTAAAGCCTCACTGTCTTTCTTCCCTTTAAAAAATAGATAAATAAATCAGTTCTTCTTAAAACCAAGAAAAGACTCATCCTCTCCAAGCCACACACTGGGAAACAATGATAGCCAACATGTATGTCTGAATTATTTCCCTTACGGCATAGAAAAAGAATCTCACACAAGCTGAGGTCAATTAATTATATCTAGTAATGAAACACCTAGATCAAAGTACTAAAAAAAATTAAATATTCTTTGTCTAGTAATTTTATTCATTTTCTGATCTGTAGTCAACTGTTTAGATAGTAAAATCAGGAATAGTCATAAACTTTGGATTCTTTTCTTGGTCCCTTATTTTTTCATCCACTTCTCTGTCTCCCATAATTCAGCAATTCTTGACTTCTGTTAATTACCAGTCCACCTGACCTTCCTTTTCTTGAGACAGTTCTGAAACACAAAGACAGAAGGAAAATAGCGGCTTTAGAGACAACTCCTAATGTTTTTTAATGAAAAGGGCATTCTAACTGGGACTAGCTTTCTGCTTCAGACATTTCAGGAAAAAGGGAAAAGGCAGCAGAAAAAATAATCAGCTTACAGAATTGTACCATGCTCCTCTATTGCAAACAGATAGTGGAGAGGTGATGAGGCCCCAGAGCAGATACAAGAGTAAACAATTGTCCTGGTTTTGGCTGGGATAGGGTTAATTTTCTTCCTAGTAGCTGGTACAGTGCTGTGTTTTGGATTTAGTAGGAGAACAATGTTGATAACACACTGATGTTTTAGTTGTTGCGAAGCAGTGCTTACACTAGTCAAGGACTTTTCAGCTTCCCATGCTCTATCGACTGAGAAGGCTGGAGGTGCACAAGAAGCTGGGCGGGGGCACAGCCAGGACAGCTGACCCAAACTGGCCAAAGGGATATTCCATACCGTGTGACGTCATGCTGAGTATATGAACTGGGGGGAGTTGGGCAAGGGTCGGTGACCGCTGCTCAGGAACCGGCTGGGCATCGATTGGTGGGTTGTGGGCAATTGCCTTGTGCATCACTTCTTTTGTATATTCTCAACCCACAAATTTTACTCTTTTTTTTCCTATTCTTTCCCCCATCCCACTGGGGGGGAGTGAGCGAATGGCTGTGTGGTGTTTAGCTGTCTGCCGGGTTAAACCACAGCAACAATTTAAAGTTAGCTAGGATAAATTTATGAAGATTTATAGTTCAGCTGGTATCAATTCCACCTAAATTCTTGTGCTTAACATTCTTATTGCTTGGTAATAGGATTTCAAGGATACCACATACATGGGTGTGAAAAATTCTTTTCAGACATGTATCAGATTAACAACTACAACTTCACTAATCATCATTCACTCAGATTATGCTGTTATCAAATTACATATGCTATTATTTTATGTATTACATGTATCTAATAAAACATATTAAATAAAACTTATTAAATAAATAAAAATTAGAACCAAAGAAAACTGGATATCAATTAAGAAATGCCTTTGCTAATGACAGATAAATCAATTCACTGAAGAAAATATAGAAATATAGCAATCATTCAAATTTTTTTCCTTCTGAACAGGTTTTTAATACCAAACTGGCAATGAAGGTGTTCTCACATTTTTTTAACCAGTTTTACTCTTACACATTACATATGGAAGCCTCAGCTGCACATAATATGTATCAGCTGCAGCTACAAACAACTTATCAGAAATTTAAATAAAACTTCAAAAAATTAAGCCAAAGAATTGAAAAGAACAAGCATAAAGCTAAATTACTTGAGAAAGAATTGAGCTGGTTTAGATATCCTAAATCAGTTATTTGCTTTTGAGCTAGAAATACTAGATTGCCTTCTTAGGAAGTGGACAAAAGGGACACCTCTAGAAAAGGTTTACTTTTTTTCATCCCAAAATAAGTGTCCAGGATGGCACCTCTGCACAGAAGCCTTTTTCTTCTCAGTAGATAAAAGAGAGAGCCTAGAGTGACTTGCACAGCCCAACATATTTCTCTAAGCTATCTAGGTTTTAGGTGCTAAAGTCAGGTGAGAAGAATCATCTCATAAGTGTTTATGATTTTCAAAGTGCTTGAGTTGCAGTAGAAAACCTGGGGGAGTTTTATCAACCGATTACTACATAAATATGAAGACAGTGAAAGACTGCATAGAAAATGTTAAAATGAACATGACTTTGAAATATAATACTTTGTTTCACTGCCTTGCTCTCTACCAAATTAAAGGGTTCATACCATACTTTCCTTTACTCCATAAACTGATGATTTACAAGTAAGAAAATAGCTTACAGAACAGATGCTTGAAACAAGGTAACTTAAAGAACAAAAACAATACTGTCATCCCTGTAGAAGACTAAAAGAAGTGAAAACTATTTTCTCGAAACTAAACAAATGCATCAGTAACAGGAATTTAACAAATGTCAGGGACTAGTGTTAAATTACTGCAGAAATTGAGGATAACATCAGACAATCTGGGCAGAAAATGCATATTGCAGATTCTTCTTGTTAAGGAGTTGAGAAGTTGGTAGCAGTGGCGTAAAAAAATGAAAGCCTAGTGAAGTGATACTGTGGAAAAAAACAGATGTTATCAAAGCATTGGAAATGTCACCTGCCTGCTCTCTCATCTTAGGTGCAATAAAGAATTCTCTAAACAGCTTCACATCCTGCATCTTTGATATTATTCTGGCCATCTGGAAAATAATATTTTAGAATGCACTATCAAACTTAACCCCGAAAGAAAGGTCACATCAAGTTTTTATGTCAAGTAAAAGTGGGAGTTATTTTAGTTTTCTTTTAAAATATAGATGCCAATTAAAAGTTTGCCTAACAACTTATTTTTTATAGATAATACACTTTAATGGCAACTGGTGTTTAGCCAGCTGACTGGATGTGTTGCAGATTTAAAATCCTAAACATACACTCATTGTACATTCTGTATTTTTTTTTAAGATTTTCAAATATATAGTGATATGAGAATGTTATTATGCATAAAATTTAAATCTGGTTAAATGATATTTTTGACCTAATGTACATTTTATATCCTGTATTTTTATGGAGAGCTAGAACTTATGTTGTCATATGAATTTGGATTATTTATCTTATGGAGTCTCGGTCAACCTTGAAGCATATGCAATTTCTTCATTTCCTTATTTCAAGTAGAAGATTCCACTTTCAGATGCATCCTGGATGGAAAAATAATAATAATGACTGGTCCTGCTAGTAAGAATCCCAGGTCATTTTTTCTACTCAGCACCAATACTTAGTTGAAGCAATGTGTTATACCACTGCTTGATCTAGAATATGGATTTGGACGTTTGATTGAATATGGATTTAGGTGATTGATTCTGACTCAGAAGTTGCTCAGGAAGTCTTCTTTGGATGTTGTCATTTTAGGTTTTTTTTCTTCCCTAGTAGTAATAAATACTTTTTTTCCTTGCGTGTTCTGGGAGAATTTTGAAGTATTTAGATTTTGACTATGATGAAATTATTGGAAGTTGAATCAATTAAAACAATGAGTTCAACATAATGCAGATACTAAATCTTTTTCTCTTTCATACTGCTAATAAAATGCTTTAATACCTCTCCTATTAGGCCAAACCCCCTGTAATCTAATGAAACAGAAGAAGCAACCAGGGCAATGAATGATATATAGTAGTGATACCAAGCATGCAACTGATTTCATAGTTATGATGCTTACTTCCCTAACTCCAAACTCCTAAAAAGCAAATGCTTATAATATATGTATTTTCTGCATTTCATCAACAATCAACCCAAAATGCTTCATATTTCTTACAATAAAAATTCTATTCAAATACTACATAGAGAGTCTTTAGCCAGTATGGAAGTGTATCATTCCCTCAAGCTAAGCATGGTAAAAACAATTCTACTAAACAGTTCAAATCAGAGGGCGATGAATAATAATGTTGAAGTCTGTGGGAAGCTGAATCTGAAGTTATCTATGAAGGGATATTTGGGTATTCTGTTCTGTCTTGGAGAAAAAAATATGGTGCGTGAATTGTTAACGCACATTTTAAAAGCTATTGATTTAGCATAATTGACCACAGAATATTTCTTGAGTAATTTTAAGGCAGAGCAGGAATAGTGAAGTCACAGCAATAGCTTGATAAAGGGATCTTGAGTTTATTTAAATAAATCAGAATCTGCTCTGCACTTTAATACGTTGTTATGCAGAGATCACAAAATGTCATTAGACTGTAGAAAAGAGAAAATTCTATACCTGAAAAAAGACTCAGAGATAAAGAATGAAAAAGGCTGAGAAATACAACAACAGACTGTGATTTCCTCTGAATCAACATAAGACTTTTTCTTATTAAATAAGAAGATAATAATAATTTTTCTTATTAAACAAGACCAGAGATATTTAGTGCTCCTTATACTATGGTTGGGAAAGCAATATTAGCAATCAGTGCCTCTTAGAGAAGAAATATATCCATATACATATTTAAACACAGATAATCTATTCACAGTATGTGAATTGATTGTGAAATTAAATTGTGAAATTAAAAAGGATTTCTACACATGTTAATGGATAAGTATAAGGAGCAAGATCTCCAAAAGGAGATAATGCACCTAGTTGTCATTGTAGGTTAAAAATCCAAAATGTTGATTTTCAAAATCTCATTAAACTGTTGTTTGATATTCAACATGATGGCGGGTTTCTTAAGTCTCTGTCTAGTGAACAGCCTAAATCTTGTCTATGGGAGCTGATATAGTAATGATTTTAGATCAGACATGGTTTTAATATATAACTTAATATACAAAACTGAAGGGGGTTCTGATTTTATACCCTGTAGGCTGAGTATAAGCATTCACCTGGGATATGGATAATGTGCATTGTTTAGCCTCTTAAGTAAAGATTATAATAAAGTCTTAATTTTTAATTTTGATTTTATCCTATATGGATAGTCTTTCCTGGTACCTTTAAGAATATCCCTTTCTTAAAGTTTATCTGTCTAAATGTTTTATTGTTCTAATTGGCAAAGTACCAATGTCCTTTTGTGTGTTTTGCTTTCTATAATTATGTAGAAGCAACCTCAGTATTTATTTTTCTTATTAACTGTTCCTGGGAATCCTAATCCACACATGCACATAAAAAGCAATTGGCACAAATACTACCCAAATTTCCAACCAAAAAGTATATATATTTGTTTTAAGGAAAGGTTCAGAACTCTGATATATCTCGCACACAAAAGCTCATCTTTCAGTCTCGACCTCCTCGAAGAGATTTTGTATTTTGGTTGACTGTCAGATCTTAAACTAACATACATTAGAGCAAGTATTTTCATGTCATTGGAGCACACTGCCGTTGCCACCTGAGGATCTAATTATACAGCCTTGGGGACTGCATTATGAAATGAGTCATAGAGTCATGTCAGAAATACTTGTCTGACAACTAATGTTTAAACTGTGGTTAAAGTTCTCAGTGTGGCTGTTGAGAATAATCTCCATTTCATTGTTCTCATTAGTTGCAAGTACAATTGGGACACAGGTCCCTTTCAAGGTTTTTGGTGGGGTTTTTGGTTCTTTTAAACTCTTAAATTGTTCAAGCATTCAAATATACTAAAAAAGAGGTAAACAAAGTTGAAGTTATGCCCTATTGTCTACTTAGAAATCTGTTCCCTTTTCAGAATAGTAGGAAATTTAGTTGGGAAAAGATCTTCTAAAACACTCGAAACGTCTCACCTAAAAGTGAAGCTAATATATTTTAACCTTAAAGATGGAATAACTTTGCAGAGAAAACAATCAGCTTCTCTTTGACAGAGAAATAATCATCCATATAGCCAATGACACATCTAGAGGTACAAAAATATCTATTAGTGAACTTTTTACTTCTGTATCTCAATCATACAACTCATTATAGCTTATCATGTGATAAAACATCCTACATTATTTGTTACATTGACATTGCTGTTTTATTATATGATTTTTTTTTCTTTTTTAAACAACCTCAACCTTGTTGCAAATGCTTCCCAAGCCAATAAACACAAAGTTTCTAGATCAAGTTGAGTGTCCATGTTTGGACTATCATCAGACTCAGTCAAGTGTATTGCTTTTTTCAATAGAAGTTTAAGATATTCTGAAACATCATCAAGATATTCTGAAACATCATCATCTGAGGAAGGGAACAAAAAGATACACTTGGCAAAACCACGAAATTTGCTTCTAGTTTTACCATCTTCAGTTGTAATTTGTGTAAATTCATTGATTTCAGCTAAATTACTACATATTTGCACATTGGTGGGAAACGGCAGGCATTTCCCCACTTTTACGTATTTCTGTATTTCCTTCAATATCTGTCCACTGACATTTCAGGGAAGCTAAATCTGGGACACAGGTCTCCCTAGTTAGTGGTCCTATGCATTACACCACCATTAGTCTCCTTTTTCATTATTACCCCTGTGGGGCTACAGCCCTCATTCTAAAACCTGCGGTGTCTCTGTGATTCTTTCTCCTGTTATTACAGAACACAATGATCCTTTTCTGAAGGATTTGGTCACTGTATTGGGAAAATACAGTAATCTTTTCTCAACCATGGATGATAATGGCAATGTCAAGGCTCTAGATATTCCTTTAAGAGATGTCATACTTCTTAACAATATTCTTGATTTTTGGGCAGCAGCTGCCATGCACTGTCATATTCCCAGAAAATCACAGTGTTAAGGACTATTTTTAGTGTTTTTATAACACACTGTATCATACTAAGCAAGGTTTCCAAGTGGACTTCAGTAAAAGTAGTGTCCTAACCACCTGTGCTGTACTACCATGTTTCCCTAATGGAGAAGAGAAACCTTCCCATTGCTGAGGGAATCACAGCAACATTACTCAAAGCTTCCTCCTTGCTGGTGTGAATCTTCTTGCAGCTTACATTTTTTTTTCCCCTGATGTTGAAAAAAATTTAACATGAGACAGTGCTCTGGTACTAGCTGCTGTGCCTTTGTTTAAATGGTGGGGTCCATTTACAGTCCAATGAATGGTAACAGTGCTGAAAAACCTAGAAAAGTCAGAGCGTTTGGCTCAAGCATGGACCTGTGGTTGTGTGTATTCTTTAACTGTCAGAAAGCACAGTTAAAGTTTGTGCCAGCTAGCAGTCTGCCAGCACATAGGTAAGTTTCAGGGTTCAGAAGAGGCTGGAGATTGTCTCCCATATGCAGTTTGGGTGAGGTCACCTTGGGTTGGGAGAAAGAGCCTTAGGCACAAAATCTGAACCCTGACACTTCTCACAGAATAAAACTTGTTCTGTTTTATTTACATAGATTCTATTCTCTATGGCTGAGAGGAAATAAATATTCCCTTCCCAGACTCAACCAAAAAACCCCACATTTTACTTAGTGAACAGACTATACAATCAATACAGAGATGTTTAAAACACATAATTATAGTAGCAGGCATATAACAATTTGTCTGATTGCATGTAGCTTCAATGTTTTTGTATCATGCATGTCCAGTAAGAAAAAAAACCTTACAGTTCTTTCTTAAATAGAACCATCCTTTGGTCACATTCCAGATAAAACTTTTATTTTATTTTATTTTATTTTATTTTATTTTATTTTATTTTATTCCCCAAGTGGTCTATTTGTATGCAGTGCACAATCGTTAAGACTTGCAATCTCCTCACTGGTATTAAATCCCATTGAGATAAACACAGCAGCCTGCTTTAGTCAAGAAAAAATGTAGACTGAATTTTTTTTTTCAACATAAGTTATAACTCTGTACCTGGCTGACTATGCCTGTTACAAGAGAGAGTTCTTATAAGAAACGCATCCCATGATTGAAAGGTCAGATTCAGAGGCTAAGTGTTCTACAGCAAGCCTCTGGGCTTGTTGTTACAGAAGCCCAGAGGAGCAAAAACATGTTCAAGTCAGGCAATAATGGTGTCCTGGTTTCAGCTGAGGTAGAGTTAATTTTCTTCCTAGTAGCTGGTACAGTGCTGTGTTTTGGATTTAGTAGGAGAATAAAGTTGATAACACACCGATGTTTTAGTTGTTGCTAAGCAGTGCTTACACTAGTCAAGGACTTTTCAGCTTCCCATGCTCTACTGACTGAGAAGGCTGGAGGTGCACAAGAAGCTGGGAGGGGGCACAGCCAGGACAGCTGATCCCAACTGGCCAAAGGGATAGTCTATACCATATGACATCATGCTTGGTACATAAAGTGGGGGAAAGCTGGCCGGGAGGGTCTCTGCTCAGGGACTGGCTGGGCATCGGTCGGTGGGTGGTGAGCAATTGTATTGTATATCACTTGCTTTGTATATTCTTCTTCTTCTTCTTCTAATTATTATTATTATTATTATTTTATTTCAATTATTAAACTGTTTTTATCTCAACCCATGAGTTCTCTCACTTCTGCTCTTCTGATTCTCTCCCTCATCCCACTGGGGGTGGGGGGGAGTGAGCGAGTGGCTGTGTGGTGCTCAGTTGCTGACTGAGGTTAAACCATGACAAATGGGAAAAGAGAAACAAAAAAAAAAGCTCTGGAGGAAAAAGTAATACCCATCTCTGTGTTATCAGAGGAAGAGCAGACAGGAAGAAAAAAATCCAGAGAAAGAAAATCTCTGTTGTAGAAGATTTAAGTGCAAGAGCCTGTATCAAACAATGTAAATAATTTATATAAGAAAACCAACAAAACAACTAACTCTATCCCCCAAAATGAATATTAGAATATATTATAATTATTCACAAATTAAACTATAAAAAAGAATACTTAAAGATTCCAAAAATATTCAGGCATAGAAAAGCACAGTGAAATATCTATACAATTTAACCTTGCTCCAAGGTGAGGTTATGCAATAATCAAATGATTATTTTTTATTTGTGGTCTCGAGTGAACCTGAGGACTCACTTTACTTGTGAAGACACTACTTCTTACCCCCTCCCACTCTGCATGGGCAACAGTGACTAAAATAGAGCCTAAAATGATAAAATTTGGACTGCTGTATAGAGCAGAGAAATTACTATCAGCTGATACTTGTCATATATATTTCATTGCAGTTGCAAAAATATAAAAATGATTTCTCTCTCACATGAACACACTGTTTGTTTTTTTTTTTTTAAATTGGTTCCCAGACTTGTCGCTTCATACTCCCTCTTTTCTCTCATCCTCTCACCCCTGGCACGTATCATGACCATTACTTTATGGATTAGAAAACTGGTATTCAAGGATGGTTTTTACTGCTACAGCCAATTATCCAAAGAGAGAAGGCTGGTTTATCTTACTTGCTCCTATGGGAACTTGAGATGGTTTTGGAATATGATAGGACATGCCCAAGGATACCTGTGCATGAGAAGTGGAAACCTGCATACTTTAAAAATAACATCCTGATTCATAAAGAAACAGAGGAAAGCCAAAGGAATAACAAGGATGATAGCTAAGTTTATTACATATAAGTAAGGTTGCTTACTACTGCAGTTAGTCAATCTGCCATCCTAAGGATGATAGTAACACTTGTCAGAATTAAGTTACTGAGAGCATAAACAGAAGAAAAGAAGCTGCCAGTCAGACTAGCAAGAGCCTGTCCACTGCCTATTACACGGCTTACTGTTCTATATGCCTTGAGCCAAAGTCACTTTACTTTGCCTTATGACATTATGAGATAGGTATTTTCTTACCTTTATAAATGCAAAAGGCATTATAATGGCTACTTTGAGTGCCATGACTATGTAGGTATGTAGGAGTTAAAAGCAGTCTGTGAACAATGTGGTTTATTTATTTCCTAAATATAAGACTAATTTCTATTCACTTATATTGAATGTAGGACATACTTGACAGCTATTACTCTGTACAGTAATTAGCATTAGTCTTGCAAACTGAAGATAATGTAAAAGCTTTTGCTGAAAGATAAAATGTTCCAATGGTTCATAATTAACAAACAACTTCAGTTTCTGGTAAATAATTTTTACTATTATTACAGGTTGTGCCTAATTACTGTGAATGAATAAAAATTAATTATCCTGTCCAGATCATACAGCAATATTTTTGACACAAACATTTCTCCTGTGTGTTAATTTTCTTTTTTTTCCCCTTTTGTCAACAATTTTCTGAAATATCCTTCTTTCAACACTGGTAAGAAATTTGAATTTAGTCTAGGTTATGAACACCTGCATGAAAGACAGGAAGAGTAATGATATTGCTACTGTTAAAAGAATAAATTAGAGTCTCGTAAATAAGTTCATAGTCTGGAATATGATTTCATATGCCAGAATTTATGAAATGTCCTGATACTGAAAACAATCTTAATTATTACATAATTTTCTAATGAAATAGCATGACTGTCATTCTGGTGTTATTAAAAGCAAAAAGTAGGTGAAAATCACCATGGCTGTTGGAAAGCACATTTAAAAGGCAATTAGAATATTTTTATTATTATTTGGAAAGTGTTCTGTGATGGAGACAAACTTCTCTAATAATTCATATCTAATTCAGTTTCAAGCCACTATCTTAATTAAGAATTACAATCTCTGCTATATATAATTTGCTTATATAAACTGTATATATTTTTATACATATAAACCACATATATACCTATACACATGATGCTATTTCCTTTAGTAACAGCTTAGCACTCAGGAACTATTGCTTTATATCACTGATCAAGACTAAACAAAGAAAAAATATATAGCATTGAGAAATAATCTGTACATATGAGAAATCAAGCATTGTGTACATGATACTATATATTGACACTTAATGTTGAACTATTGCACTTCAGGCCAGTTATGGTAAACCCTTTCAACATACAAAGAAAATGCATTGTAACAAGTGGTCCTCCTTATAAGTTGTTTTGATCAGACCATTTGTATGTGGTTACAAGCATGGCAACCGAACACCATGATTAATTTAGAGCTCTACATATGGAGGTAGAAGTCAAAATAATGAAAGTGTAGCCCAGAATAAAGATCTAACTAGCCTGCAACTTCTTAGCAGGCAGTAAAACTAGTAGTAGACTAAGATGGATTGCATAAAGTGGCCTCCCTATGTACTCTGCCTTCTCAAAAGTTTGATTTATCCCATGTTGTTTTCCTTAGAAGTAGGGCGCAAACCAAAGTGAAGGTATTTATCTTTCTATATGAACAAGCAAATCTACTTAAAATTCCTTCTCTCCATCATGACCTTTATCTTCAACGAAGAACAAGAAATTGAAAGAAACTACCACAACTCTTCGAAATAAATAATTTTACTTCTGAAAAGTCAGTTCATGTCTAAAAGTAAAAAAACCCCAAAACCTAGGCGTTAACACCCATGGAAACATTACGGGATTCCATTAAAATATAGACTAGAACATGATTCAGCCTGTAATTTTCTCACTGGGTCATACTGCCTTTTTCTCCCTTGGAACACATCACCTAGTCATGTAAGTGATAACCTTTTTTCTTATTTTGATTCCTAAACAAGTAATTAAAATAAATATTTAAACTTGCTCCTAAACCTCTCATTTCCTATACAGTGAATGGCTTATACATGGAACTAATTAAAATTGTATCTTTCTTCCTTATTCTTCCAATTCTTAATATGATTTAGGTGAGTCAAACTGTAGATTTATTTCAAAAAATCATCTTCCCACCACTCCTAAAGGCTCTTTGATAGAGTTGGATGTGGTAGTGTAATCTCTGTTGACAAGAACTTGTCCTATTTCTAGAATAATGTGTCATATATCAACTCACAGGTGTCTATGCTCTTTTTTACTGCCCCTCTGTGGTGGGTGTGATGCTATATTTGCCATCAGATGAGCATATTCCTTATGTCTTGGCGGCCAATGAAAGGGCATCTATACCAACCATCCAGCAGTGGCAATGTTGACAGTTCAGAAAATACAGAAAAATGTAAAATACTACCTGGCAACTTAAAGCAGCCGATGACACTGAAACAGAAGTATGGCTGGACTCTGTTTCTTTAATGGAAAATACTGGAAAAGCTTTGTTTTCCCAATTTGTCACTGTCAACTCTCTTCCCCTCCTTCCCAGACAACCTCAGAACTTACAAGGTCACCAAAAAGAGTATCTTCTTCAAAACTCAAAAAGCAACCCCCTAACCCCATAGATGATTTAATGTGCCCTTTCCTTACTTATGTCAGCCTTCTATGCCCCAGCCTGAGGTTTGAAGAACTGGTCTTTAGAGGAAGTATAAAATTTAGTTTTCTTCTATTTTGGTTACCTATTCATGCCAGCCTACACTGCCCTAATGACAAATAAATGCTTTTAGAGGGAAATGTTAACGTTTTATTTAGAAAATGGCAAATTGTTCTTCTTATGAGTGAATATCAATGAGCCCCACTTTAGTAAATGGAGTAAGAAAGACATTCAGGAGAAAAGTAATCTCTTTTATTCTGTAAATGGAGGTACCTAGCTCCCTCCACAGAATATACATGGAGCTTGATGAATCAATAAACTTAGTGGCCTGAATTTATATGCCAAAATTAAGTGAGATAGATCATACCTTCTGTGATTCTTATGAGGAAATTTTCTTTCTTCAGTTTCCATCAAGACAGAAAAAAAAAACATTGTTGAAGTTATGGTTATGGGGGAAAAAAAAATAAATAAATGTAAAGAAATACAGTGTTTTCTGTTTTTTGAACTATTGTTTCAAATATATATACTTATAGCCTTAAATAGCTTTTACATAAAAAGTAGGATAAAATGTCAATGTCATTGCTTCTCAAAACTGAATACATTTTATTGGAAAGCCAGGGCTATCATCCCCTTACCTGGTCATTATTAGTGGCAAAACTTAAGAAGTCTCTTACAAGGATTTTGTTTTGTTTTGTTTTGTTTTTAGTTATTTACTTATACCTAAAAATTAAAGGTATACAAAAGGTCATAACTATAAATTACTTTGAAACATTTTGGAACTAGAAAAATGGGCAATGAATGTTATATTATGACATTTTGTGATGATTGGTGCAATTAGGAAACAGCTCTTAAATATAGTTGTATCTCGATGAATATGAAATGCTTTCTAAGATTTCTGAACCAATATGAATTTTAATAGTTAATTTCATAGACTTAATTCTATGAACTCTCACACTGAGAAAATTGTGGTTCAGACTGTTTTTATATGTAAGTTAAATATGGTTTTCAGTTGAGATTTTAATGTTTTAGGCTGAATCCACTGTAATGTGTAAGTAATGCTGTAATGCAGCCTTCTGAGCAGAGTACAAAAAAAACCCCAAACTTGTAAAGGGGGCTTAAAAAAACAGACACAGAACTGATTCTGCAAAAAGTAGTTGTGTTCCCATGTAGGAAAGGCATTTTATCTTCATCTTCTATCAATTTACAAACTTTGTTTTATTAAATTGTTTATAAGGTATCAAAATATAATCTATTTTTTGTTTTATCCCATATTCAGTACTACTATTGTGTGATGGTGCTAAGCAATCTCATTTCTTATCAGTACTGACAGGAGATCAGATCATTTAGCGTTAGAGAAAGTATTCACAGTTGTAGGACCTGGAGAAAGGAGAAGTGGGGTAGACGTCCATTTCTTTGTCTTTATGTAAGATAGTGGCATAAGGAGCACTACACTGGAGTTTCTTAATATTACATAAACAGCTGTAGTGGTTAGAGAGGAAAGGCAGTAATTAATTATTAATACAGATCCATTTTTTAATAGGTCTAGAAGACCCATGTGACACCTGCGGAAAATCCAGGTCACTGGGTTGAGCAGCATCTGTGTGAAGCTGAGTATCAGTTCCTATGTGTGATTTGAGGTCTTTAGGTCTCCCCTTCCCCATCAGTCCATTACTTCCATAAATTCTCATCAGTTTGGCTTCAATTGTGAACAGAAAATGGCAATAATCCCTCTGAAAAAAATATATTCATTATAGTTTCACCAGATACTTAGTTTTTATATTTTTTTGCTTTCAGCTGTGTTGAGTAGCCATTTTTCTAAAAAAGGATGAGATAGGAAAACTGAAGCAGAAGACAAAAAGCAAAATGTTAAAGTATTATTGATGCTTTATATAGCAAGTTCTGAATTTTCTGAGTTTGATAAACAGAGCAAAGTTTGCACTTATCCGTAATATAATGGAATCATACTGGTATTCTAGAATAATTGGTGTGTTGGGAACTGCTGTAAAACCACGTTTATTTAGGGATAAGAAGAACTACCCTTCTTAGAGATAACGAATATTAATTGGCCTGGCAAGGTTTGAAGAGCAAAAAGGATAACAGCACAGAACTCAGAGGCAATAAATAATCCTTCTATGCAGCTTTCATCGCAAAAGCAAATCAGTAAACAGTTAGAGATGTTATTGAACGTTATAAATACTGGGAAATGCAGAATTATAGCTGCCACTTAATTGTCAGTGAGGCAGTATCCTCAAAGTAACTCTATTACCATTACATGTTTTCAGGCTGAAGAGACTAAGTCCATGACTTCCCCCTCCATTTTATCATGTGTACATCTTGAACTTAGTAAGCTACTGAGCTGCTATTCTATTGTATTCTATTAACTATCTTGTTAATACATGTGTGTACACATACATGTATTTCTGTGTGTAATCACTGTTGTAATGCTCAAACCAAGCCAGTCTATTACAATAAAATTGTCTTTTCAGCTTGTGTTGCTGCCTATACCTTGTACAAAAATGGGCAAAAAACCGTAACTAGTCAGTACTGGTTAGGTACTCTTACATTTTGATTCCTCTTGTTCAGCTATTAGTTGACTATATAGGCCACCCAATACCAGACAATCAGAATTAAACAATTTTGCATATTTAATTTCTGTAGTTTCTCACATTTAACACATGAGTTAACACTAAATTGTGCATATAGTTAATTTGTTCAGATTATCTGATATACACTGGAATCGTTCATGAGCCTGACATAAGTTCCAACTCTGGAAGATCCTAACATTCTCTTTGCAAGAAACCAGGAGGGTATATGAGGAAAGGAATGACCTTTCAAGCACAGCATTGATTATTTGGGGTTTTAGTTTACCAGCAACTATCATGCAGACTTACAAAGCCACTCATCCATGTAGGGCTGTTGTGGTTTGACCTGGTAGGCAGCTAAACACAGCACAGCCATTTGCTCACTCTCCGGCCCCCGCAGTGGTATGGGGGAGACAATCAGGAAAAAAAAAAGTAGAATTTGTGCATTGAGATAAAGACAGTTTAATAGGACAGAAAAGGAAGGTGAAATAATAATAATAATGATGATGATAAAAGAATATACAAAATAAGTGATAGTGATACACAATGCAATTGCTCACCACCCGCCGACCAATGCCCAGCCAGTTCCCGAGCAGTGGTCACCACTCCCCACCTAACTCCCCACAGTTTATATACTGAGCATGACATCGTATGGTATAGAATATCCCTTTGGCCAGTTGGGGTCAGCTGTCCTGGCTGTGCCCCCTCCCAGCTTCTTGTGCACCTCCAGCCTTCTCAGTCGGTAGAGCATGAGGAGCTGAAAAGTCCTTGACTAGTGTAAGCATTACCTAGCAACAACTAAAACATCAGTGTGTTATGAACATTGTTCTCCTACTAAATCCAAAACACAGCACTGTACCAGCTACTAGGAAGAAAATTAACTCTATCCCAGCCGAAACCAGGACAAGAGCTCAAAGGCAGAAAAGTGCACCTGGGATATAATGAGACACTCTGTCCTGTGGAAAAAAACAATAAATCATTTTTGTCAAAACTATACAGCAAAGCCAAGGAAGAGTGGGTGCAAGGGGAATGTTTGCAAGTCTCGGTGAACAAGTGATAGTACTCATCTTCCTGGTATTAGTTTTGTCCCTTGTTTCAGTCAGGCAATTCAGTTAATTTCTTGACTCATCCAAGAGAACAAGATAATTAATAGAATACAAATCACCAAAGGTCAGAGTGAAGCTTGGAGAAATAGTACAGTAATACATCTCAGCCACCAGCTCGGGAGGCAAACTATAAATGATGCAAGATAGGATAGAAAAGCATGTTCCTTTTTTTCAGTGGCAGTGTAGTTTGAACACAAAACAACCTACCTGCTGTTTGTATTTTTCTTCTAATCAGGAAGAGGACCCTGCAGCTGCTATGCAAACCTGCCAGATGCTGCACACGTGCTTTTTCTTTTCCCTAATTAACTTTCTTGAGTATCCTCTCTGTTTTGCCACTGACTGTTCTCAGTAATTGAGATCCTTAAAGCAGTCACCTGTGCAATCACATCTACCTCCATTATCATCTTCTCCCCTCTCTTATCCTGAGTCCACATTTCTGTTTTCTTCCATTTACGTACTGCTTTAATCCTAGAGCTCTGTTACTGGATTGTATCACAGTATAATTCAGTAAAGTCTATAGATGTTCCCACAGCTACAAGAATGGTATTTTCTTAAATGAAAATCAAGGCATTCTGATTAAAAGCAGATTTTTTCAAATAATTTTTTTGCTAAATATTTTTATCAAGTTCTATCTCTTAGTTATATGTATGATATCAAGTGCTCTTGCCTTGACTTGTGAGTATTTATGTGCTATTACAATGACACAATGAAGATCCAAAGCTCAAGGGTGTTTATTTTTACTTATTCTAATATGAATGTAGGGACTGTGCATTCAAACCTGGCATATGATCTCATCACTGATTGTCCATAGTGTTCACACTAACAAAGTTTGCATTAGACAAAGTTCAAAACTGGACAACCTGATTTTACCAGATGTGTGATGTTTTTGAATGTAACATCACTACAATCTAGTCATTGTATGAATTATCACAGTTTCAAAATATTCACACAAATTACCTTAATGCATCATTCCATACCTTTCAAAGCTTTGCTGTTCAAAGTGATCTGGCTTTCCATATATATTTAAAGCTCACAGTCATTATCAAAGTATCTGAATGCCTTCCTGGTATATCTGAAATATTGAAGAGTTGATTATATACCCGTTTTGTCATTTCCTTAAATGCTATGCCATTGTTTGTGGCAACCTTAACTGTAAGCTAACTCAATAACTGAATTTATTGGTTTGGAAATTATATGAAATCTTTCATATTTTGTTGTATAATATTAATAAATGCTGTGTTATTTAAATTATTTTTTTTGCCTGTTGTAACAATACAGTATACACAAATAACTTGAAAACACTGGATAGATCAATAATAAAACACATTTAATTTATTCTATGTTTAATGTCATTATTATGAAATTAATTCCTCCTAGAAAAGCCAAAGGAGGGAATGATTTCACATAAAACCTGATTCTGAACATTCATTAAAGCAATCCCAACTCACAAATACGACAGCGGTGTTTAAAATGGCTTATACAGGTAGGATAAAATGACATCAAGGGAATAGATGATAATTGCCATAGAGAAGAAAAAATGGTAATTGCTCTTTTAAAAGAGCGGTATATTGAACTATGTATTGTATAGTTCCCCTCTGCAATAAAAGGAGGAAAAACCCAAACTTATTAAATTGGCTATTAAGCACCTGAAATACGCGGTAATAAACTTTTCAGCAAATATATGTAAAAAAATACTTTTCATGTGTCCAACAAAACCTTTATTTTAATGAAAAAGAGGCAGAAATCCTGTATTTCAAAGATAAAAAAAAGGAAAAAAAAAAACAGAAATGGGATTTACTCTTATGATTGTTGGGTGTTGCTGAATGTTGAAGTGCTATTTCAGTAAATATTTAGTAGGATGCTTACATTCAAGCACGAGAGGTGTCTAAAAGAATTACTGCATTTGATATTAAACAAATGGTGAATTAAGGCCTTAATGTTAAAAAATGCAGTATATGATTTTGAACAGTGATAACAAAAATATTCTACACTAAATAATGTGCTAAATAATTCCTAGAGGCTAAACCTTTGTAAATGTTAACTGAGGTAGTATTGGAAATAAACCCCAAATATTGGATTTCCTTTTTCTCAGAATCCATAGAATGTTTTCCAAATGACATGTGCCCTGCAAGTTAGTTAAATATTCAATTCAGAATCCCAAGCCTCTGAATTAAACAGAAAAATGTCAAATTTTACCCAGTGTTCCAAGTTATCTTGCATTTGTAAAAAGTACACATACCTTTACTGCTGTAATATGCCATTACCAAAGAGAACTCCTAATGTTAGAAATTTTGAAGAACTGGAACATACTGAAGATTTTTTCTCATTAGAGGGTATTTGTGTCTTAAAGAGAAATAAACAGAAACTACAGAAGATTATGCTTATACCAAACATTAGAATGAGCATATCTTTTATGAAACTTACGGCGTCTGTCAAAAACTGTTTATCTCTGACTCATCAGATTGTAATGTGATACTTGCAGATAAGCATAAGAAAGTATGCCCATGACATGCAGAAATGTTTGATACAAAGGTTTTAAAATGGTTTTACTGTAGGTATTTTAGTACCAGTGTATTTTGAAACTTTAGTCTTTATTTCCCCCCATTCTACCCTAAAATTAATAACAGCTCAGAAATCTGCATTTTAAATATAATAAAAAGGACTTTGTTGGTTTTGTCCTGTTGTTTACTACACAAAAACCAAAAGCTTTGCGTAAAATTTATTAACCAGCATACTCTGAGGTGTTGAGCTAAAATCTTGTTCTAGAACTCTAAAAAGATACTGTGACTGTATCATATGAAGTGTAAAGGAGCATAACTTGCATGGTGGTGAAGAAAACTTGTGGTCCTGCTCTTTTCAACACCAAAGCACAGAGTTACTTAGCTGAAAAGCTTTATATCCAGATATCTCCTGTCTACAGTCTTTTCCAGTAAAAAAAGTAATAGTTAAACAAAAGTACTGCAGTGAAGGTAGAGATCAGGGTAATTCCCTAAAAATGACTCTCACCAGATGTGTGGAGCAGACCATAAAACGGTACAGAACTAATGTAATCATGGAGCTGTGAAGGTGATCCAGTAAATGAGTCTTTGCTTCATAGTGGCTTCTGTGGGCTTGTAGGTTCTGAGATTGTGTTTACACCTGGTGAACTTTTCTAATAATCTTTTTTGCACAGTAGGAGAAGCTTGGCACTGCTACTGGACTTCTGGTTTTGCATGCTATGTTAGGACATCGAAAAAGGGGTAGTATTTTTTCATACACAGAGGCACTTACAAAACTGTCTTGCATATGTGACTTCTTTTTCATCCAATGCTGATTTCATCAGACTTCAGACATGTTTGTTCTTCACTGTGCTACGTGTGGTAGAAGGGAAGTTAACTTTCTGTGAACATTGTCATGTTTTGTCTTTAGTCACAGATGGGTTTCTGTTCCAGATTTAGTACTCTATTGGATACAGAATTTTATGTAAGCTATTATTAAAATTTTGTGGTCTCAGTGAAGACCAAGGATTAGATTCAGCTATTGAAATCATAGAAAGGAACAACCAAGATGTCCATATGGGGTTGACAGATATGGCACAGAACCAAACGAAGTCTGCGTCCTTCAGGAGCAGCAGTTGAAGGTCTGGTAAAATTTCCTATGGTGTATCAAATATTTATGGCAATCTAACGGTGAAATAAACAGAGCTGTGTGGACAGCTGACCAGCTGTACTGGCTGAATTAACCTGCAGAAACACTGGCATGTAATGCTAACTGACAGGAAGTGCTGTGTTCAAGACACATGTATGGGACTGGAAGGTCTGACAGAGGTCCTGGTGGAGACAGCTACAGCCTCCACGGGAGGATGGGGACCCAGGCTCAGTTTAGGATCATCTACAGTGATGGAGTGCCTGCAGTCTCGGAGTGAGGTGTAGCAAAGTGGAGCCTGGGCATTGGAAAAACCACACTGCAGCAGCCCAAGCCTGAGCTGAGGACAAGCCAACCATTAAGCAATGTGGAAAATTCTGGATCTATTAAATCCTTTTCCCTTTTTTATCTCATACTGTAGATATATACAAAGGTTATACTGTGTTGTTGTTGTTGTTATTGTTGTTATTATTATTATTATTATTATTAAATGGACCCATAATGTGGGATCAAATATTGGCCCATAGGTAACATGCCAAAAGCATATTAATAGGTAAAGACATGACCCCTCTGTTTTGGGGGGATGTTTTAGGAGGCATGGATGCAAGCCATTCTCTTCCAGGAACAAAAAAGCAACTCCTGGCTTTTTTATTATTTTACAGTATAGATACACCCAAAGAAATCAAATAGATGTGGTGGATAATTGTATTCTATGCCTTTCACTTAGTTATTTGAAAAGACCCACTGATGATTCATATTTATATGCTATCTCTTAAATTGCTGCTTCTTCTGCATTCTTACAGTGGCCAAAGGTTTCGTGCTTCTAACAATGGATGGAGCTGGGGAGGCTGGAAACTGGAGCACTCAATGACAGAACACTCTAGATAAGAGAAACAGACCGAAACTCAAAGGATTTATGCAAAACTAGTCTTGGGCTATGGAGAAAAGATTGTCGTTCCTGCTCCTCAGAAACTGCCAAAACATACAGAAAAGCTTTCAAAGGCTTCATCAACCCGGATTCCACTCTGCCTCAGACATTTCTGTCCAAAAAAAATATTGTCACCACTATGAACTAACTCCTGCCCAAAGATGTGTACTTGCAGAATTAATCCAAGTGATGTATGCAAATGGCACACTTACTTCGTCAGGATGATCAAAACCAAGTGTAAGAATCTCACAGTTCCATTTTTCCTGTAAGATGAAGATATGAACATTACATAGAAAAGCAACCACAAAGTAGTACTTTCATTTTAGAAGTTCAGTTCCCCAAGGTATTCTTCACAATATTTTCTTACTAATGTGGTAAATTTAAATAAATCTTTCTAGAATTGATGTAATCTTTGAGTTCTGAATAAATATTTGGGACCAAGCTGTGGAAGCTTTACACATGCTGAGCAGCAATTAGCAAAAATAATTAATTTTTCTTCCAGTGGTGTTATCCTCAAAACAAAATACTATTGAGTATGATGTATTCAACTTCCCGGACATCTGCTGGAAATACAACACGGCAGAGAGGAAGCAGTCTAGGAGGTTCCTGGAGTGTGTAGAAGACACTTCCTGACACAGCTGGTAAGTGAGCCTACCAGGGGAGGTGCCTCGCTCGACCTGCTGTTTACAAACAGAGAAGGACTGTTGGGAGATGTGGTGGTCGGAGGCCGTCTTGGGCTTAGCGACCATGAAATGGTAGAATTCTCAATTTTCGGTGAAGTAAGGAGGGGGGGCAGCAAAA
>NW_008825558.1:615657-621941 GCF_000699105.1 Pygoscelis adeliae
AACATTGGAACAGGCTGCCCAGGGAAGTGGTTGAGTCACCATCCCTGGAGGTATTTAAAAGACGTGTAGATGAGGCGCTTAGGGACATGGTTTAGTGGGCATGGTGATGTTGGGTTGACGGTTGGACTCGATGATCTTAGAGGTCTTTTCCAACCTTAATGATTCTGTGATTCTATGATTCTATGATTAAGGTAACAAACTCTGCTGGAAGTAACTACCAGCTTGTATTGTTATTTTCTGTGAGGTTTAGTACTCTGCAGCATTCCATATTTTTCCAGTATTAACTGAAATGTTATCTACACAGAAGGGTGGATAACTGCAATTATTTGCACACCTTTTGTACTTACTTCCTTAATGTCTTAGACTCTATATTAGTTTGTCAGGAGAAAACAAAATCCTTCAGAATGTGTTCATTTAAAGAAAAATCATACAGTACTTAATCCCCACCCAAAAAAAGAGAGCTATATAAGAGTTATTTAACTAAATTCTAGACTGTAACTATATGAGACTCTGGTGATGGAGGGGTCCTTTGTCTAAGTGAACTATGGTTTTTAGACAAGAATGATAAATACTCTTTTTAATAGTATAAATTGGTCCACAGGATAAAAGTTTTTGCTTTTTCTAGTGATTGCTTTATCACTCTGGACTTATAATTTCTAAAAATATTCAGAACTGTTTTCTGTACATGGCAAAGATAAATTGTTAGTTCATTTGCTTCAAACAGAAGCTCTAACCTTTGGAGTCTATGCAATCAATCTAGTTTCAAGAGAAACACAACCCTGTAAAAAAACCAAAGAATATATGAAATCCTTTCATATAAATGAAATGTTTTGGGTTTGTTTTTTTTTTTTTTTAATGTCATATCTTTCCTTTGTTAGGTATGATGTTCCTCTAAGTATATTTTTCCAATATTTTCTCACTTAATAACAAAAGTTAGAATTGAAAAATCAGCAATGTACTTAACACTGAATTTGGAATGAGTATTCCCCTTTTTCAAAGTACTTTTGGCAGATTAATTCAGCTGCTACGATTGTCTTCACTTCTTATTCAAAGAACAGCAAACATGGACAGTTACTTTACCAAACACAGTGAATCATAGAATCATAGAATAGTTTGGGTTGGAAGGGACCTCTAAAGGTCATCTAGTCCAACCCCCCTGCCGTGGGCAGGGACAGCTTCAACTAGAGCAGGTTGCTCAGAGCCCCATCCGACCTGACCTGGAATGTTTCCAGGGATGGGGCATCCACCACCTCTCTGGGCAACCTGTGCCAGTGTTTCACCACCCTCAGTGTAAAAAAGTTCTTCCTTATATCTAGTCTAAATCTACCCCCCTTTAGTTTAAAGCCATTCCCCCTTGTCCTGTTGCAACAGGCCCTGCTAAAAAGATTGTGCCCATCTTTCTTACAAGCCCCCTTTAAGTACTGATAGGCTGCAATAAGGTCTCCCTGAAGCCTTCTCTTCTCCAGGCTGAACAACCCCAACTCTCTCAGCCTTTCTTCAGAGGAGAGGTGTTCCATCCCCCGATCATCTTTGTGACCCTCCTCTGGACCTGCTCCAACAGGTCCCTGTCTTTCTTCTGCTGAGGGCTCCAGAGCTGAACGCAGGACTCCAGGTGGGGTGTCACCAGAGCAGAGTAGAGGGGCAGAATCATCTCCCTCGACCTGCTGGCCACGCAGGTCCTGTGAACAAAGGCAGGACAGTGTTACACACAGCTCCTAGTATCCACTCCTTCCCTTCATGCCATGTTCACTCTTCCACTGCCCCTCTGGGTCCTAAGATCAATGGCCTCTGTTGGTGTTTATATGGGGGGATACAAGGAGCCATCAGCATCTCAAGTCCTTTGGTGGAAAGAAGCATAATGTTGATGTCAGCTGTTTCCTTTTCTACCTTTTAGGATTCCCTTGGATTTGTTTCTAAACCTTGCTCTTGGTCTGCAAGTTACATTCAAATTTACTGTAGGATGTGGTGCATTTTACATATGTCAAAGCCTTGTTTGTTGTTTGATTTGAACTGTATGATGTTAATTGCTACATAATATTATATGCCATGCCAATGGCATTACAATAAGCATCACCCAGATTAATGAAGAATGAACTTTGAGGAAACCGAGCAAAGCACAGTGATGATGGTACCAGAACTGACTTCAACATGAAACAATCCAACACCATGTACCATCTCCATCTTTCCTGCCCTGAAAGGTTATTACGACAGATGGAGCCCAAAGTCATGGACTAAATGAACTCACTGAACAGTTTAGAGGGATGGCCCATAGAGTAAGGGAATGATATCTGTGTGTATATATATCAAAAGTAGGAAAAGGGGCGGTGATTAATGAGAATGTATTGGAAAGTGGGGGACCTGGGCATAACGTAGATGATATAGAATAAGAGGTAGATACTGTCCTGGTTTTGGCTGGGATAGGGTTAATTTTCTTCCTAGTAGCTGGTACAGTGCTGTGTTTTGGATTTAGGAGGAGAATAATGTTGATAACACACTGATGTTTTAGTTGTTGCTAAGGAGTGCTTACACTAGTCAAGGACTTTTCAGCTTCCCATGCTCTACCGACTGAGAAGGCTGGAGGTGCACAAGAAGATGGGAGGGGGCACAGCCAGGACAGCTGACCCAAGCTGGCCAAAGGGATATTCCATACCGTGTGACGTCATGCTCAGTACCTAAACTGGGGGAAAGCTGGCCAGGGGGGCCACTGCTTGGGGACTGGCTGGGCATCAGTCGGCAGGTGGTGAGCAATTGCATTGTGCATCACTTGCGTTGTATATTCTTATTAGAAGAATATTCTTGTTGTATATTCTTATTATTCTTCGTATTCTTCTTCTTCTTTTATTTTAATTATTAAACTGTTTTTATCTCAATCTATGAGTTTTCTCACTTTTACTCTACCGATTCTCTCCCCCATCTCAGTGGTGTAGGAAGGGAGTGAGCGAGCGGCTGTGTGGTGGTCAATTGTTGGCTGAGGTTAAACCACAACACATGCCTAAAACTAGTTGTTCAGATCCTGGTCTGCATTTCTTTACCCAACCATGGGCGTGTTTCTTAGAGCCATGTGGTCTCCAGTGTCAGCCTGGGCCCTGTCTCCTATCATCCTGTGCCTGTGCTCCTTCTTCCATATCCTGTGTCCGCAGTTCTCAGTGCTTCCGCTATCAGGCCAGGACTGTATTTCTCTACACAACATCACTACATCAGTCATAAATACCTCATTATAAAAAGAGAAACTGCTTACTACTACTATTTGTACAAAAACTGTAAGCCTAACAAATAGAAATAAGCAAAGGTAAACTAATTCAGACACAGCCATTAGGAAAAAAAAATTGAAATTTTTTTCAGAAAAAGAAAGAAATTAGAAAAATTGCTGTCACAGCTAAAGCAAGTAAAAATAAAGCTGCAAGCATTCAAGACAGGTTCAGAGAAGTCTGACAAGCCTCTGCTCTGAGGACTTGTAAACTCAGTGGCCTGTTCCTAGCAATGGCAATACAGTAGTACTGGGCTAGAAGGCTACAGTAGCTTTCACTTTACTTCTGCTTAACAGCTAAGGCATCTAGTGTGTCTCCATGGGCTTGTGCTTAGAGAACTTTCCAGCTTCCATTTCCTGCATTACCAAATTTTTATAAATATTATTATTTTTAAAGTAATTGAAATAGAACCTGTAACTCAGCACTCTCCTTTATCCTAGGTGCAGTTGTATAGGGTATAGTGAGTTATTCCAGCAAAGCAGAATACAGAGACTTCTGTTGAGCTGCAGGGGATTAAGAGTCTTCTCACCTCTGTCATCCCATAGTAGCCTGTTTTTTACGTATCTTCAGTGATGATAGCAGGTTCAAGTCCCTTCACCAGAGGTAATAAAAACTACTTCATCCGTATCGTGTATGAGATCTTTAAACAGTCAGCCACTAGATAAATTAAGAGCACATTACTTCCTTGTTACTATTATCTATCTCGATGATCTTGGAGGTCTCTTCCAACCTTAATGATTCTATGATTCTATGATGATTCTATTATCTATCTGCTTTGGCTAAGAGGGCTAAAGCATCTGATTATGCACAACAATGGTAAATATACATGTAAGAATTACTGCTGTTATTTTATTTTAAATATATATGGGCTGAGCTTTTAATGTCTTATGCATTGGCTGCAATTTCTTTGACATAATTAACAGGGATCTGCAAAGTAGCAGTTAAACAAATATCCTTTAGTCTTTTACTTTAAAATATTAGAGCCATGCTTGTTTCTGAATACATAATTATTCATTATAAAACAAGATATATAACCTACATTCTCAAAAGAACCTTTTTTTTTTTTTTCAAGAAACATGTTCTTGATTCATACAGCAACACTAGGAAAATTATTAGACACAGTAGTCCCACAGTAGGAGTCACAGGAGGTTGCCTAATGCTTGGCAGTAGTACTAAGTATTGAATATTCCTGTAACTCCATTTTTTCTCATAGCTTTAGATGATGTGGACAGAAATGTTCTTCCAGTAGACCTCATGTTTCTCCCATGAGAGTAGAAAAAACTTTTATTTTTCTTTCATCTTTTTTTTCAAAGGAAAAGATCCCTGGTCCACAGGTAGCTAATTAGATTTAGGTGTCTTAATCTCAGAAAGAATCCCCACCCCTCCAAAGCAAAGGGCAAAAGGAGCTGGATTCAATTATCCTGAAATAAACAGCACGTGACATTTGAGCTATCCTTGGATATTCCTCCTTGCTATCAGCTTTACTCCAGAATCATGCCATTTTATACTGATAATTTTAAGAAAGGAGAACTGATACGGCAGGTTACATATACTAGTGTAATGACTGCATATTTATTTCACGGTTACTTTTGTGAACCACCTTTAATAACAATGCTTTGAGGCCAACAATAATGCTTTAGAATTCTATATATTCCATAACATATGCAGTTTATATGTAATTATAGGACTGTTGCTCAGAGTGACTACTGGACTTGGCTAGTTGTGATCAAATTATGAAAAATCCATGTAATAGAGGAACTATTAAATTACCAAGAATGTTGTAGGAAAATATTTAGCTCCAGAAATAAAACCTTCTGTTTCTTCCTTAATGTCAGAGAAGCTTCACAGTAGAACAATGATGTAAATGAAAAAGTAGAGGGTTGGAGAAGAAAATGTTAGAAGATACAGAAATACAGATCTTGGACTTAGAGATCCATTACATTTCAGAACGAAAAAAACAGTTGTATGGAAGAAAACCTGTTAGAGAAACATAACAGGGGCATTAAAGACTGAGAAGTACCAAGAACCAGACTGCAGACATAAATTGTAATAATATTTCATGCAACTTAAAAACAAAGCAGCGGCAAGTGGTTTGAAAATTATGACAAAATGACATGTGTTGCTATTCTCAACTGGTAAAAGGGATTAGTGATTATGGGTTTGTTATAAACATGTTCATGCTCTAGTTAAAAAAAAGTGAAATAAACCTAAACCCACAATATTTGCAGTATTTGGTTTGTAGTTATACCTGTTCTCACAAGTGACAACACAACCAGGATAAATATATATGTCTAGAACTGGATCATACTGGTGTGGTAGTATGCTAATAAGTTAGATGGAGTAAGTAATTATGTTGTAATTTATGATTTTTTTCTTGTACCACTCTGCTTGGAGCCTATAAGTTTATAAGCTTATAAACTTAAAGAGATCGGTATGATTCCTGTCTCTTTTTTTTTAAAGTAGAAAAAGTAACAAAGGATTTAACAGAGGAAAAGAACACATACAGCTTGTTTGCTTATTCATTTTTTATTTAGTGATTGCATAACAAGGTTTGGTTTTCTTGAGCTGTCCACTTCTAAGTTATATATTGACTGAGTTACTGTAAAAGTTGTATAAAAGTGGGCCCTCAGAGACAACTGAAGGTAGGAATGTAGTAAATAAATCAGCCAGCTCTAGTACACTGTCTCAGTAGGCAGCACAGAGAAATTTTGGGCAGGAGTAAGGCAAGCAAACAACTAAGGCTGGCATCATCTGTAGAACAGAGGGAGTACATTGATGGTGATGTGATAAGAGATGAAAATCAGTAAGTAGTGGGGAGCTGAGCTGGGAAAGGTCTTGAAAGTGAGAACAAGACCTTAATCATAGAATCATAGAATCATTAAGGTTGGAAGAGACCTCCAAGATCGAGTCCAACCGTCAACCCAACATCACCATGCCCACTAAACCATGTCCCTAAGCGCCTCATCTACACGTCTTTTAAATACTTCCAGGGATGGGGACTCAACCACTTCCCTGGGCAGCCTCTTCCAATGTTTC
>NW_008825558.1:625474-625805 GCF_000699105.1 Pygoscelis adeliae
GAGGGAGGCCGGACGGGGGTTCGCCTGGCACCCCGAGCAGGAACCTGTTTCCATTCCCCCCCATCGCTTGGGTCCCCTCTTTCTACCTGGTGGCAAGAAGGCAGGGGATCCTCTGCTTCCTGTGGAGCCTCCGTCTGCTGCCTTTGCCTCAGGGATGGCAGGGTGCGGCTCCACCAATCTATCTCCCTCTCACACTCCCAGATACTCCTTAGCCTCTCCACTTCCTCCTTCAGCTCTGCCACCAGGCTGAGCAGATCATCCACCTGGTCACACCGCACACAGGTGGTGTCTCTGCTGCCCTCCTGTACAGCCGACAGGCTCCGGCCCTCCC
>NW_008825558.1:626172-637090 GCF_000699105.1 Pygoscelis adeliae
GGGTGGGGGGCTGGGGCACCCTCTCACTCCCTGCGCCTTTGCTTCTTGCGGGCTTTTTGCGGGTTTTGCCGCTTCAGGAAGGGTCCCCCGGCGCGATCCTCCGCTTCGGAGCCCTTCGCCTCGGTGGCTTAATATAGTGAAAGAGTGAGAATTTCCTTAATAGAACGTTAGTTGGGCTGAAAGAACATAATAATGAAAAGTCTCTTTTTAACAAATATTTTTTTCTAAGTAGATGACAAAATGCTGTGCAAAAGACTTCGGTAGTATTAACTTAAATCTGGAGCACTGAGAACTGAATTTCAGGCTATGTCTCTACTTGTAAACAAATGGGCCAGGAACATTTCGCTGTTTCTAGGGCCAAACAGCATGCACAGCTCCCGTCCCAGGCTCTTTCCTGTACCCCCCACCCTCTGACCAGGATTATTCCCCTTAGGTTGCCTATGAGCAACAGTCCCTTGTACACACTATTCCTTGAACTGTGCCCCTTCATTGTCTGAGAGTAGGTTGCCACTCCCAAAAAAAAAATCGTACCAATTAATCACCCCACCAAATTCATGCCTGAGTGTGAGCACGTTTTCTGGTAGTTTAGTTTTCCTTGTACAAGCACAGCTTCTAAGACCAGCAGCAGTAACTAAAGAAGAATCAGTGTGATGGTCCCCTAAAACCCATTGCAGTACTGCATCTCCCATGTGCCAGTCACTCTCAATCATTTGACAGCTAGGTCATTTATGAAATAGCTGGGTTCATCTCCTCACTCACCTGCCTTTTTAGGGTGGTTGCTGTATCCTTGTTTTTCTGTTGCTTGCTGATGGCCTTTTCATGGCTTGATGCTGGGAGTGTGTTGAGGAAAATGAGGTGCCAGCCTTGACTGGAACCAGTGCAAATTCCCCTGTGACTCCTGTCTCCACTGGCAACGGGCTGGTACCTAACTAGCCACTCCAATGTATCACGGGATACGTTGTTTTGATTCCTAGCAGAATGTAAAAATGCAGTATTGCTGAGATACACCTAATTTTGCTAATTGATTCTGAATGTGGTTAGCTTTTCTTAACAGTGGTCTGATTGTTGATAGATACCATTTGTAGACAAAAAAGATGAAGATATATTTCTAGATTCACTGAAGTTAATTACAGTTTTGCCACTGAGTGTATTAGGACTTCAGTTTGTTTTCCTCAGATTGAATAATTTCCAGAATCAGAGATACTGACAGTAGAAGCCAAGGAGATTATTTTCTCAGTAAAATGTAGAAGTTGTTTTCAACAAAGCTCTCTAAGTCTGTTATCTGTATTATTAGTGTATCATGTGCTGTCTCTACAGCTGTAAGCATAGAACACGTTAGAAACTATACGTTTAGTAAAATGGATACGGAGACTAAAGAGAGAGAGAATTAGTCCTTATGGTTTAAGGTTTTATATCTCAACATACAAAGTAAGCAATTACCTACAAGAAGAATCACACTGCTAGAATGACTCATTTAGAAAAAAAAACCTGTGGCTTTCAGAAAAAATTGTGAGAAGAGTATTGGCTTGTAGAGCTGAAGCACAGATGGATAATCTGATCATTGATTTCTTACTGGACTTCTTTAGTGAATAGAGACTGAAGTGCCATCTCTTAAAGTGACATTCTAAACACCGATTCTCCTAAAATTAATGCTTCAAGGTTTAACAAAACTATTTTACTATTTTAAGTAAAGCTAATTAAAAAACAAATTCTAAATACATAATTAAAACTCAGGAATAGTTGCAATTATCCATTATCAAACCAACTTCTGATGCACATTCATGAAATAAGAGTTGAAGAGATAGTCATGGACTATTTTTCCTTGCAATAACCTCAAGGCATAAGCTACTAGCTCTTCAGTCTCCTCATTTATCCATCTAGGAGCTGAATTATTCCTTAGTTAAAAAGGCACAGGATTAATATTATCCTTTAGTCATATCACTGATATGCCAGATCCTGTTACATTACATCCAGTGTAACATCACATGGCAAACAGTATAAAGCTTCAACCAGAAATTTCTTTTATGATGCCTAGCAGCTTGTAAATCTAATAATGTTCTGTCCTTGATGATGTAGATGTCATTCCTTTGCAATACAGTCTTTTCAACAAAATACTCTGTCCCTTAGACATGCACAATTTTCTATAAATCTGCTTTGATTAGGTGATGAAGGCAGAGTTCAGATAAGGTTTCTTGTCTGTTGAAGACTGTAGATTCCCTTTTAATAAAATTCTGCTGATAAGAGTAAAACAGCCTCTTACTCAGGACATAGTAATTAGAAATTAGGCTGTTTGGAATAGGACCTTAGTTTTGCCTAAAAGAAAAATACTTCTCAGAACAAGATATGCAGATTAAAGCCTTTAGTTCTATGTCCACTTTATGGCTCCGTAAAATGAGTATCACCTTGGAAGACAAATAAATTTTACTTTAATGAATATTGTGGAAAAATGGTTTTAAAGTAGCTGAAGTAAGATAAGAAAATTTGTTTTCTTCATCCTTAGGTAATCAGGAAAGGTTATGGAACACATTTGACTGAAAATGGACTTCTATGCAAAGGGCAAAGCAGGGCTACACTTCTGGAATCACTATTAAGGAGGCAGTTATCCCAATTTTCTTAACTACAAGTGAATAGGGATAATGCAAAATAGTATAATTCTGTATTTCCTTTCTTGCAAGCATGTCAGGGTTTTTCCTCCCTCCCAGGTATTTTTTTTTTGCATTACATTCCCTGCCTCTGTACTGAGATTTTTTTGCTGCACTAGTCCTTTACACTAATCCACAGAATTAGGCAGTGCCTTCTGTAAGAAACCACAGCTATCCTGAGTTTGGAAGCCAGGCTTTAGAAAACCTTTAGGGCAGGATCTTAAAAATACCAAGAAAACAAATCCTCCTGAAAGTCATTTAAGCATGCTGGGAAATTGCCTCTTTATCAATTATGCTTAAGCGTTTTAATAACATTTCACACTGCTTGTGATTGCACACAGAAGATGAAAGATGAGCTGTCTGTTGAGAAGAGGTAAATAAACTGGAAGTGTAAATCAGTCAGGTAATTAAAATGCTGACTTACAGTGGCACTCTACACTGTGATAGAGGCTCTTCTGCTGTGACACTTAACCTTTGTGAAAAGGTCAGTTTTCTAATTTCCAAAGCATTTAAAGTGTTTTTATTTTGATAATGATTCTGCATGTCAGCCATAATATTCTTGGTTTTCCATGCTTTTCTACCATTAATTGGTACAGAAATCATTCAGGCATTTATTCACCTGCTTGAACAGTGTCTAGTGCCATTGGTACACAGTAACATATCAAAGATATTTGAACAGGATTGGGAGATAAAACACAGGACTTAAGGAAAACCTGTGCTTTCTGGGCTAGCAACTGGTTGCTATGTAGAATGTGGTAGGGCACATCAAGTAACACTGGACAACAGAATGCTGCTGTCAAATACATTGGTTAAACCAATAATAATCTAGTTCAGAAATAACTCAAAATATGAGTTATTAGCACTGATTATACCTTGCCCACTTTTTTTAGGCACATCAGAGGAGATTAACTCATAATTTTTATAACAAAAATGTTATCTGTTTTTTCTCAAACAATTTTCTTAGTGTGGATGAAAATACTATTTGATTGAAATTTGTTTTTATTTCAAATTATACTCCATTCTCATATTACCTAGCCTCAAATAAAAGGAAATACCTATGTTTCTGTTGCCTAGTCCATTGAAAATGAACATTCTGTGCTTCAACACCATCTCACTAAGTGACAATTTAGAAAGCTTATTTTATATTTTCTTTATCTGTAGCTCTGAAGTTTGGGATCAAGCTTGACTAAAACTCCATATGTAGCAAAAACTCATTCCACCTTTTCTGAGAGATTTAATTAATATTTTCCCCATAGTTCTATATGCTTAATTTCATGAATGTCCTTTGGCTTTTACATATTACCTAACTCCTCATATAGCATTTTCTTATCCTGTAACTTTTACCTTTGCGATCTCAGATTCAGCTTTTGTCTTATGTAGAAATCAGTCCTGAAGAAATGGCTGGTGACATATTTGTAACTCCATTTACATTACCTTCACTCTTGTTTACAAGCTCCTCAAAAATCTATAGGTTTTGGTTGTAAGAATTTTTCCTTTTCTGCATCCATTACAATTATTATCTATCGTACTCTTTTATACCAACATGAGAATCCATTCCCTCCATTACCATCAGAATGTTGTCTTCTAGTGAAAACTTTCCTTTAGCTTTCCTTTCCCAAGTAAATAAGCTCTTATTTTATTCTTGGTTTTATTCTGCTTCTACTTAAACAGATAGTAGATCACTGGTATGCCTCTGCCTTTCTAGTGGTTCTTAGTTCACTATTTTCTGTCATGGATATGTACATCAGGACAGTGCTCCTGGGTGGACATTTGTTGACCTCAAACATTCATTGTCAAACTATGCAGGATATGGATATTCAAGGTAATATACTTCTCTGCATAGCCATAAATAAAATCCCTTTTCTTGTTTGAAGTCTTCCTAGATTTTCTCTTTGTTGGCTGACGTGCCCAGATGATAATATGCCTTCTGAGGGAAACTCCATAGTCTTTCACACAAACATGAAGCTAATACCCCTCATCAGGAGCAGTATTCTGGGGAGAGGGAATGCATAGATTAACTACTGATTGCCTTATCGTTACATCATCTCAGGCTATAGTTTGCTCACACAAATATTTTACTGACTTTCAAGTTAACTTAAGACTTATTTTTTATATCATTTTAGATAACCAAATGCTCTGACATAATAATTTCTACCCACTTAGGAAGTGGGATAAATACAGCACTTGGATTTGGTAGGTGAGTGCAGGAAAATGCACCAGATATCGCATCTTTTCCCTTGAACACTCTTTATGTCATCTCTGTGCTACTTACTAGAAGACTTCTCTTGAGTGATCTTTCCATGGTTGGCTTTGTTGGCATTAGGGGACTTTGCCCTGCTCTTCTGAGTTACAGTCCAGTTGAGGATTTTGGCCAGTAAATCTGAATCACTTTGTAAATAATAAGCACTAGAAAAAATGCAGTCTACAAAGTTGTAGTGGAATAAGTACAAGAACTAAAAGCTACCGTCAGAAAATATGGACAACGCATCTATCGTAATAATTTTCCTTCTGCTGCACATGCCCTGACTTCCATAATCTCTTCCTAATATTGTTCAGGAACAAGCTCTGTTACTTCTTTCTGACTGTTTTGTCTTTCATTTTCAAGTTGCATTAAGTAATTTTGCCTAATGCTAACGCTGATTTGAATGCTTTAGGCGTTGCAGTTTTAAAAAAGACATTTGTATTAACTACACAAGAGAAAAATACTAACAACCCACATTATCATCATGTTTGTTTTCCTTCTAAGTGAACTGACGAGATGGCAATGCAGGCTAAATGATTTCCTCTCCAACAAGTTTAATTCTGAGTATGACTTCTGTCTTCACTAAGAATGTCAAAAAATAGACCAAGGAAAGTGTTAGCAAGTTCTGTATTTTAGCTCCACTTTTAAAATATCAGAGCATCATTTAAATGTTCAAAATCTGTACACTTTGGTGGCTAAATGTACATTATTTTCAGAAAGCTCGAGTAAAAATGGTATCCATGGATGGAGTGGCAATTCACCCCATTCACACCATAACCATGAAAAAGGGATGGCTCTTTCATCCCTGATACATGCTATTGTAACTACAGAGGTTTGGAAGACATTTAATCCATCCCATGAGTTGTTCTTGTCTTAGGTTCCTATTCCACACTGCCCAGTTGCCATTTAGGTTTTACCATGGTATTCAGAGCTCTCGTCAGGCATACCCATTTGCCTCCTGCCTACAGTCACATTTGAATGAAATAATGGAGAAGTTCTACTGCATAATTTCTGTGTGATTTTTTTTAATCCTAAAAAGAGAGAGAGAAACATAAAAAAAAGTCACTTGCTGAGAACTCATTCTTTTGTCTTATGGTATATCTTTATATTTGATATCTCTAAACCTGCAGGTTTCTTTGGTTTTGTTTCTTTTTGTTGGATTTTTTTTTTCCCGTGAGGTAGGAAAATAAAAAGAAGGACTGGATTAAACCTCTGTATTTTAATTCTGAGTTGGATTAAGAAATGGACTGGTTTGGAGCTGTTTGCTTATTTTTCTAAACTTTTTAAAGGTTCAAAAGAAAATACTCGTTTTGCCCAGTTTGACAGTCTGTATTTGAATCAATTGCCAAAACACGGGTGTCATCTGTCATCTATGGCTCTGCTTGGCTCCTAATTGCCATTCCAGAAGGGCATGGTCAGTCCTGAAGCATATCTGCCAGAGTTATGTACCTGTCTTAGGCACACTCTGACATCTCAAATAGCATAAGATACCCATCTTTAGGCAAGTAATTGAGCTGCTGATCTCCATGAGTAATTGGATCTTCAACACCAAACTCATGTAGATACCTACCTGACCTCAAGATTACTTCTAACCTATAATTCTACATAAAGAAACATACTTTTTTAGGTGTTTCAAACTTTTATTGAATCCTATTTTCTCACTCCCATGGAGTAACACCTGATTTACTAGTTCAACAAAGCAGTTAGATATATATCTAAATTAATCTTTGCTTACGAATGCATTTATTCATATGCCACTCATAAAATATGTGCCTAAAGCTAAGCACTTAGAAACTTTGCTGGATGTAATTAGAATGTGCATGTCAGTCTGTGGAAACAAATGAAATAATTTGTGTCAGGAAATACTGCAAAAATTGAGCAAGGGTAGCCACATTGCTACCTTGAAAAAAACAAAATCCCCAAAACCTGGGACAAACCCTCTGTATGTGTACCTTGACTTAAATGGTCATGTTCCTTTGAAGACCATCCCCCTTTTTATAGGAAACAGATAAACCCCGTATTTAAATGTGATTCTGCGCCACAGATTTCTGCAGTAACAGCAAAAAATGCAATCAAAAGCAGATCATTATAGTAACAGCAAAAAGTTGCAATCAAAAGCAGATCATTATGCAGAGCCGAACAGGCTTTAGGGCTTTTCTGTCTTTTCACCACAGAAGCATGACGTTCCACTCATCAACAGTCCACCAAGGCCAAGTATTTATACTCTTGATGTCTTAAATGCCCTTATTTCATGTCATGGGTCACTTCATTTTTAGTGTTCTTCCTAAAAATTCTGAAGAAAACATTGTATTATGCACACTTCTTTCATTTTCCTGAAATTCATATGCTTAGTTTAAGAGATACTTTAACAAACATTGATTTTATGTGTTATCAGATTAGAAGTTAATGCGTTATGCTAAGTCGAATGGTAAACATAGTCTTTTCTTTTTAAGAAAAGGAATAAAATCACTTTACACAAAACAAAATAGACAGTCCTAGCATTCTTTGAACATTAAAACATTACATACACTTGTCACCATTAACTCCTCTGCTGGAGAAAGGAAAATGAAAAGCACCTACTACTGAGCAGTTTGCTTATTTACTAGCTTATATGAAACATGTTTGTGAGTTGCCATGTCTTCAGATCTTTCTTTGATAAACACACAGTTTAATAAACTTGATGCAGTGTGAAGAGTTCCCAGTTTTGTTTTTGTTTTTTTTTCTTTTTTAATTTTATGGGACACACTTAAGGCAACACATTTAAGGGCATGGTGCAGTTTGTCAGATGTCTTTGCTTCAGGACTTTAAAGTGATAAGTCAGCAATATATTTGCATGTCCCTACATTCTCTTTTCTTCTCTTGCTGTTTAACTGATACACAGACTACTGCAGACACAGTTGGGCATTAACTTCAATTCCAAACTGTAGATGAGTGTGCTAGGATTAAATCCTAATATTATTAAAATTGATGGGACTTCTGACATTCACTTCCCTGGTACTTTTTTCTGTCATATGAAAGTAGCACAGTATGTCAGGTGTAGTCATAGCCTACCATTACTAATCTGTTGTGATTAACATCTAAAGTGGCTGTAGCCTTGTGCATGAGAGAAGCCCAGATGAGTCCCGCTGTCTCCTCTCTCCAGTTTCTATTGCTTAAAAATGGGAAGCCAGGTGGCCAGAAGGACAGGGAAGGGCCAAGTATGCAGGCTTGCGTGCAAAAGGGGCTGAAGAAGAGAAAGGTGACAGCACTTAATGATGAGAAAGGGGAAGATTAAACCAAGGAGCAGCCTGAGCTGACAAGAGGCAATAAAGGATTGAAGGGCAACAGAAGAGGCAACTGAAGGGGTGCAGAAGGGAAAACCTGGTGTCAGCAGTATTGAAAAGGAAGAGGATGCAATACCAATGCCATCATACATGTTGCATTTAGAACAATCTATATGCATTCACAGCTAAAAAGGAAAATGGGAATTTCTAGAGCAGGTATAGGAAATACACATTTCTTACTTTAGGAGCATATTTAACTATTTTATTGAATTAAAGCCTACCAGAAAGAAAGGTGCAGTAACAAAGAGCAAATTCCCTAGCTTCTCTAAACCAGAATAGTTTTGCTGAAGGCAAAGGAACAATATTACTCCAGCTTCAGAGAGGAGTTAGAATTTTAAATGATAAAGCTGAGGATTTAGAATTATAAACAATATGTTTTCAGAGATACATTAGTGCCAAAAGCCATGCACAGTCATAACCATAATGAGTAACTGCTTGGTAATTTAAATGGAAAAATTACATTAAAATACAAAACTTAATGATTTCTTAATGCAAAAACGTCAAAGAGAAAAATTCAGAAAGAGGAAGCACATGATAATGAGTATATAAATTGTCCTAGTTAGCAGTTAGTTTTGGAATGAATATATATTCTATGTGATATATACTGTTGCAGCACAGTTTGTTCAATCAAGTTACTGTCTAATTTTCAAATTTTGAAATGTAATATGTAATTATGTTCTACTTAATATCTTCTATTTAGCTGTTGCTTTAACTAAGGCCAGATGGACTGCAATTACATTTCAAATTGGAACATTTAGCACTTTTGAAATTAAACTGGTTATTCTAATTCTTCACGAAAGTGCTAAAAATAGGGACAGGGGCTGAAACATGCAAGAGTCTTAGACAAACCACAGTACACTTGAAAAGGAAAAGGAAGCCCTCCCACAATTGCTCTCAGAAGAGCTGAAAACTTAAAAAAAAAAAGTTTTCTATTGTGATAGAAAATAAATAAATGGAAGATAAAAATAAGACCAGAATAACTTTTTTTTTTCTTTAATAGAGCACATCTCTACTACTTGCTAATTTTTGTAAAATGCAATAAAGGAAACAGAAAGTACAGGTGCTGGAATGAACCAGGCCCTACTTGTGCATTATTTAAGGTGCCTACAGTCTCTGCAGATGAGGTGACCTAGTAGTCCTTTTACATCTTTGATTTCCCTGATAGTGCACCTCTGTTAATGAAGCTGATAGAGGAGAAGAAATGGAGGGGTGAGAAAGTGAGGGAGCGAAGAAGCAGTGCCCTGTATAGCTCTCACACTTGCCACTGTAGTTACTGTTGAGTCTGATCATTATCTACCTTTAGGCACTACTTAATCTAGCAATAGCTTTTTTTGCTATCATTTTTTTGTTCTTTCCAGTCTCCTATAAATGTTCGGTTCATTGTGGTAGATATAGGTGGGTGTTTAAAAGCTAGAAGCCATTGTATCATCCATTTGAATTCCTATTGAAGTGAGGTCACGTGTAGAAAAGGATGAAAGACTCATAAATATGACAAAAAAAGAAGAAGAATGGCTTTGCAGTAAAAAAACTTATACGAGAAATGGAACTCTTATTGCTCTTTTGCCTGGTTTGTTTATATATATTGTAATCAAAAAACACTGGACAGAAAGTAGAATTTATCCAAAGTGTTGCGGTTGGTGGCAGTTCACACACCTGTTTCGGATACTAGTAATATTCTTGTATCTTCAGTTTGAAGAAGGGGAAAAAAGCCAAGTATTCCACTTCCTGAATGAACATGGTGACTTCTGGCAATGATCTGTATCTACATATCTATATATACCCATCTGTATGTAAATATAAAAATGACATTTACAAATGACTAATTGTAGGTAGTTCTTTGTTTAATAAAGGGGATTGCATGTTTTCATATTTTGAATTAACTAAGCACTGCTTCACTCTGAATTTTGGACTTCATGCTGCTGAAAAATTATATCTGATTAATTTGGAAGTAGTAAGTATTTGGGGTTGTGGGGGGGAAGGGAGGATCGGTGGTTAAACAAGACCTTGTCAATGTAATTCAACTTACCAGTGTTTTACCTGGAACTTTCTTTAGTAACATATTTAGCAAAAAATTGTTAAAGAACATAACATATTTACATTATTTAGAGACAGATTCAATCATTCTAAGTGTTCCTTTTTCTTTGCTGTTTACTTTTTTTAATACTGATACACTATTCTTCAGATACTTGTTTCTTTTCTAAGATTTCCTGATAGCAGAAATATTACACTTGAACCAGCTAAACAAATTTTGTTTTTCTTACCCTTCAAAAAGCAATGTTTCACAGCTAATCTATGATTAAAAACCAAATAAGTTGACAGTAAGGCTTAAGTAAGCCTCACACCTGATCAACACGTGGCTCAGGGACTGGTGCCATCGGAGGAATTTTGCCTTTTTTGATCATGGGGAGGTTTACACGGCACCGGGCCTGCTGGTGACAGATGGAGTCCAGCTGTCTCACAGGGGGAAAAGGGTCATAGCTTATGAATTGGCAGGGCTCATTGAGAGGGCTTTAAACTAGGTTTGAAGGGGGAAGGGGATAAAACCAGGCTCCCTAGAGATGAGCCTAGGGGTGGCATGCCGATGCCGGGGGTGAAATCGATAGCCCAGCTCAAGTGCATCTACACCAATGCACGCAACATGGGCGGCAAGCAGGAGGAGCTGGAAGCTATTGTGCAGTGGGAGAGATATGACTTAGTAGCCATCCAAGAAA
>NW_008825558.1:640044-655491 GCF_000699105.1 Pygoscelis adeliae
AAAGACGTGTAGATGAGGCGCTTAGGGATATGGTTTATTGGGCATGGTGATGTTGGACTGACAGTTGGACTCAATGATCTTAGAGGTCTGTTCCAACCTTAATGATTCTATGATTCTAAGGCAATTTAATTCTAGGTCTTAATTGCTTTACTACTACTACATACCAAACATAACAATGAATATTGCTAATTATTTTCATCATTCACTTCACATCATTCCTGTTCCATACATATCTTGAACTCATTACCCATGTGACTATTTTTTCATAATCCATATGATTTAAAACCAGTGAGACTGCATAAGCAAGAATTTGCTCAATCAAACCCTGGATTTTTCAGCCAGCTGTAGTGGTATTTCAGCATGTCTTGAAAAAAAAAACAAAACAAACAACAAACAGAATTATAAATAAAGGGTCAAGGTGACCCAGGTAAGACAGTTATTTGTGAATTTAAAAACAAATAATGGCTAACACTGATAGATGAAGTCTGATTTTTAAGTCTGGTAAGAAATGCAAATTTTGTTTAAATAATATTTAGTGTGAATTCTCTTTTTATGATTATGCAGCCTCACTGGTGTCGAATCAGAATCATTAACACAGTTAAAAATGCAGTACAGCATATTAATTTATAACTTGTTTGTAAAGTTAGATCAAAATGGTTATTTTGATATATGATCCTGAGTTTCTGAAATTCTAACCCTCCAGAACTGTTTGTAGTCATTCATTTTAAAGTGAGCCTATGGAAACCAGCACAAACTTAGTTATCTAACTCTAATAAGTCTATGTTTAAGGCAAGATTAATCTTTTCCTTCATTTATGCATGGCCAAGCAGAAAGTTCTTAAGGCACGTAAAATTATGTTATATGTGGTCAAAGAGTTTATGAGTAGGGACAATTCTGGAACTCCAAAAGGGGCATTCACCACCCCTCTTTTTGAAACTGAGCCACTCCACAGTTACTAATGCAAGAATCCAAGGGGATGATGCAGACCATACAAACAGTGACCAAGTGACCCCAGTGCATTTGGTATTAGGGCCTCACTGACAAGTGTGAACTCTTTAGAGGTGGCACACATGGTATCAAGCAAGTGTGTCCGCTAGGCTTATGATACCTTCTTGAGATAGAGCAAAGAGCATCAATAAAAATACTGGGGTGGGTGGAGGGGAAGGCTGAAAAGCTGAATCACTGAATCGCAGAATGGTTGAAGTCAGAAAACACCTCTGGAGACTGTTTCGGCCATACCCTGCACAGATCGGAGTACGGTCACCTACAGCAGGTTGCCCAGGACTGTGTTCAGTCAGGTTTTGAATATCTCCACATACGGAGACACCACAATGTCTCTGGAAAACCTGTTCCACTGTTCAACCACCCTCACAGTAACAACTGTTTTCTTATGTTCAGACAGAATAACATGTGTTTCAATTTATGCAGATTGCCTCTTGGCACCACTGAGAAGAGTCTGTCTCTCTCTTCTTCATTCCCCTGAGCCTCTCTTCTCCAGGTTGAACTATCCCAGCCCTCTCTACCTCTTCTCATATGAAAGATGCTCCAGTCCCTTAACCGTCTTTGTGGCCTTTCACTGGACTCACTCCAGTAATTCCATACCTTTTTCTAGATTTTCTTCATTGCTAATTTCTCATGAGATCATTGCTCAGGTAAATGAGACCCAGAGTATGTTTACCCAGCCCTGCCTGTTTAGGTTACTCTGGTACATATGCGAAAGAAAGAATGAAGCACAGATGACCCAAGTTGTCACATAACAGTTAAAAACATTATATTTGTGTCACTCATTTGGGGGCTGTCCTTATGACCTATGTAACAAATGCTAATTATCTCTACATAAGGGGTTACCCTGGATCCATGGTAGAGGTCTAAAATGGACCAAAGGAGCTGGAGCTTTGATTTTCACAAGTGTGAAGTGTGTGTGCATTGTAACATAGAAATCACTAACCAGCTGCTATACTCATGCTGCTTAGTAAATGAATTTGAGACTACATGACACTGAGTGCTGTGGTTCTGTTCTGATTGCTGCAGCACCCAAATTCCCCCATGTCAGATTGGTTTCACATTTTACACAGGACCATCACTGAAAGGCATGAGATCACTGTATGGATGTGTCCAGAAACTTAGCAATATTCATTAATTACAATGAATAATATTCATTTATCTAAATTGAGATAAAACCAAATATATTATGGCAAAGAAACAAGTTTTTCAAATTGCATACAGATGGTATTTTTTCTTTTCTACAGGTGATGTTTTCCAATAATTTTTCAATACTTGTAACATTCACATATTTAATTTAATATTCCTCTTTTGTTTAAGACAAAAAATGTAAAGGGAAATAAAAATTCCCTTCAGCTATTCAAATACCAAAATCCAGGTGGTTTTCAGCTTAATGTATTACTATTACAAAGTCTCTGGAGGAGTTAAGAGAATAGTTCTTTGCAATAAGTAGAAGAGAAAGCGTATTGTTATGAGGAAACTGTGGATGGGCAAAGAAGTGTAAGGATGCATGCTAATAGAGTTTTGTTTTTACCTACAATTTATACTGAATAATTAAAGACATCTACTTTTCAGGAAATCAGCATTAATATTTCTGTCACATAGGGACTGATCAACCTTCCAAAAGGCAGAAGGAGTGGAAAGTTAAAGATCTTTAAATATTTTTTTTACTTTTTTCTGCTGTGGGATTTTAAACTGTTGAGTTTTTTCATACTAGTTCATGGACTTTTGACCTTTACGAATTAATGAATTATAGATAAAAGTGAAATGAGAGGAAAGTAGTAAAGATTGTATTGGCTGGAGAGACTATGAAAGTTCTACTTTCAGAGGCGTTCCCAGTTGAAGATATTCATGTTCGAAAGTCCACTTGTAGTAAGAAACTATTATGATTGGCAAAAATTGATGTTCAAATGATATTCATGCATAGAAACATAAATCATAACAGAAAAATATATGAGCTTTTTGGCTATGAATTTATTATTTTAATATATGAACTGTATATTATCTCTATAAGATCTTGATGGTTACCTACTCCAGGTTTTCTATTCTACTTCACCTGGAGCCTGTAAAAAATAAAATAACTTATTTCAGATAAAGAAAACTGTAACTGTAAACTTCTTATAACTTACATTACACTTCTTGTGACTTGTACCTTAAGCATTACAGAAAGTATTAACATAGAAAATTAAAGACTGAATAAACAAAGCAGGCTCATTTATCATTCAATTCTGATAATTTCTATTAATTTATGTTAAAGGTTAATCTTACAGAAAGATTCTCTTAGTTTTTATTCTATTTTTTTCTAACATCACTGGTATTTTGACATATTTTCCTCTGCTATTCATGCATCATCTTAGTTGCAGATTAATTCAATTTCTTGCCAAGGTTTTTCAGTCAGCTTTCAATAAATTTGTCAAAGAAAAATACTGCTAGTCTTGCTATATGAAACTATTTATTCTCCAAGAAATATAAAAATTAGATTACCTTATAGATTATAATTGTGATGGTTAACTTATATAGGTTTCCCACTTGCTAGAATAGCACATTTCCTTGCATCTAATTACAAGTTTCTTAATATCCTTTAGCCTGGGTGGTTTGCAGTAACTTTGCAGAATATGCTTGTGGAACTTTGAGCTCAAAGGATGTGAGTAGATGATTTTATTTTAAGATAGGGGTTTTGCAGGAAGGAGTAGGTCTAGGTGGGGTCACAGACACAGCTTCAAGACGTTTCACTTCAAGCACTTATAAATGACTCATAATCTTAGCCTAGCTGCCCATAATGAGTGCAGAGAGTGCAGTATTTTTGAAGGGTAACAGATCTTATGGAGATGGAATAAGACACTGAAGGTAACCAGCCTTCTCAGCTGACTCCAGTGGGAATTTAAGAAGACTATCCTCCAAACTCAGATGTCAAAGGTTGTGTCTACATTAGCAAATAGTGCAACACCACTTAAGTGGATCTATAGAGTGAAATAGTTGGTATGAGGACCAAGTTCCCATGTTATATTCATTTTAGGCATTGTAATGTATGCTAGTTCTAGACTGCTCCCATGGGCTAAATTCTGCACAGGAGTGTAATACATTAGGTGCTCTCCCGAACTGCATTTTCCTGTATAGTTTCATCTGGGAAGAATCTAGTTTTGGCATTCAAAGACTGTTAAACTCAGAAAGCGAGGACAACTGAGAAATTCACTTTCCACCCTCAATTATGTTGCTAAAATGAGGGTGGAATGAATCCAGGCCACTGTGGAAAATTAAGACTGTGTGTACACATAACATTGTAACATTTAGTTGGGCAGTGGATCTCTTCTTGAGATCATACTGACTATATTTCCTCAACAAGGGTCTTTCACCATGAGTAATTTTGCTTCATTATGGGATTATAATCAAGGAAGTAAAGAAATCACTCTTCCCTGAATACTGCTGTCACCTCATACATCAAACCTAGGCAACTTTCTTTCAGCCATCTTCTAGTCTCTGATCTGATGAAGGAATCTTACTTAAACGGCTAAGCAACCAGCAAAAAAAATTGGAAGCAATTAAGGCAACAAAAGAAAAAGAGAAAACCTTTACACTGTAAAGGGGCACTTATCCATGCTATTCTTTTTCTTAATGTGTGTCAGCTGAATGAACAACAATTCTTGTCAGTACTTTCCTGTTGAATCTCTAGGCCATCTGAAAAATAATTCGTTATTTGCAATTCCCTGTAATACTTCAATGACTTATGACGATGTAATCATATGTTAAGATACACCACTCAAAGAAGCTTTTCTGCTCACAGTTTTTATGAATCAGGCTGGAAATCTAATTAGCTGTGGCTCTTGTAAATGCTGTTCATGTACTCAGGAGAAATGGGATGGAATTCATGTGGCACAATATAAGTATCCACAGGGCAGGCATCTTCATCCAAGCTAGTCACCCAGTCACCCCTAGTTCTTGTGTAAGATACTTTTAAAGAGTGAGTGTTCCCAACTTAATGTAGATATAAAGGCTAGATCACTTCTGCTTTGTAAGTATTTTTGTCTCTTTGTTGACAACAAAGGTGTAGCTTAAATAGGGATTTACACTGAAGATACCCCGATATAGTGGAGATGAATATCAACTATAAATTTAGAAAATTCTTTGATGTTCAGATACTCATACTGTCCCAGAATCTGAAAGAAGCCTGTCCATATTAGCTATTTTATAAGATTTCCTTCAAAAAAATTTATGATATGTATAGTTATATAGATTAAGGATAAATAAACGTGCACACAGGCATATATGCATCTATATGTGTGTGTGTGTGTTCTGTATGTGAATTTGATGACTTGAGATAAAGAATTAATAACGTAGAGAGGACCTTCCAGAAAACGCACAACATACTTGACAAAAAGGTTTATAATATTTGTTACCCATCCGCCTATACCTTGGGAAGAAAAGCAGATATTAGAAGAGCCAGGAAGTAACTTGAGATTAATATGAAGTAACTTAAGAGTAATAAAAAGTAACGGGATTTCTCTAGCATTCAACATTCAGATCCTTTGTGACTAATGGCAGTTTGGAGCCAAAAAGTTTCTACTCTCTTATTTTAATTTAACAAAGTGGATAAGAAAATATCTTCTCCAAAAGGAGAGTGATCTGATACATGACATGGTCCTGGGGAAAGAATCTTTCTAAACCAGTATGTATAATGATCTGAAATATTTGTTGCCCCTTTGTTAAATACTTTTCAAGAGCATACCTTAAAAGAATCTAATTTTTTTTTGTGTTTAAGAAAACTTCAATATAATACAGAAGTCAGATTCTTCTATGAATTAAAGAAGTTTCTAAGAAAACCTATCTAGCTTTGCTTAATTTTCTATGTTTTTGAGTTATTGGCAGTAATTCACCTAGCTCCCATTACCATTGACAGACTCCAGAAGGAGTGGGAGACATGAGTTTCATTTTTTAAGGACAATATACCTTGTGGCTGAAGCCTAAAAGGTTAAATTTTGTGACAATTTAAATGACAGCTTCTTAAAAAGCCCTCCTATATATGTGTGTCAGTGGGTATGTGTATACAAACACACATATAATATGAATATATAGAGAAATGTGTATGTATACCATATGTGTATATATAATATATGTGTGTGTATATATATATACATCTTTCAGCCAGGAACTTGGTACATATTTTGAGATTTTTTCTGTTAAAAAGCATAGTGGAATATATGGTACAGAATATGCAGATGGTTAGCATAAAGGTAAAAACTGCCACACCATTACTGCAATCACTATTCTTGTCTTCAAAATGTAACTTGGGGCTCTACCTTCTGATTTGGAATTAAGAAAACAAAGTGAATGAGTCGGCAATGAAGACATCAGAGTAAGTTCTGACCGTCTGTGTTTTATGCAAGTATATTCACTGTCATCTTGCTATTAAAGCTTCCCCAAATAATTTCCTGCAGTTAGTTTTTCTAAATTTTTTTTTTGACATGTCACATTTCACAGTTTTCCTCTTAAGAAAACATTCTGATAAAGGAATGATATAGCTAAGCAGACATTTGTGATTAGAACCAGAGGTGATGCAAAATGAGACAGTTTAATACAACAAAGACACCAGCTTCTAACCAAACTACTCTACACAATAGTTCCTTCTTCAACTTCCTAAAAACAGAAAAGGAGAGTTATTTACCCCAAAACCAAGAAATATTAAAGACAACTTTAATAAAAATTGATAAGGATATGGTTTAAAAGATTGCAAGCAAATTAATAGAAAGAAAAATCACTGGAAAAGCTAATGTCTCCATTTATATAAAAATTTTTGTTACCATTTCCTAAATTCTATGAGAGGGTGAAAAAAAGGGGAGAGAGATTATGAGATGGAATGAAAATAATCCATTTGTTAGAGTGGAAATAACAGTGTGTATTTAATTTTCCCTGTTAATAACCATCAAATTTTGGCAATTATATGAAACTGAGTTGCAATTACATGATACTTGTTCTGTGCAAACAAAAGAATCCTGAAACAGATCTTGGTTTCATCAGCAGCTTTTGCAGGATATTCAAGTCAAGAGCAATGCATACATTTGGTCCAACTCTACACCCCAATTCATCACTTTTAGCCTTTCTTCTATTAAACTCCCAATATTCAAACTTCATGACTGACTGTCTTACACAATGTGTATAGTTTCTGCTCCTTCTGTGCTTATCAAGCAGAAGGCTAGCCAGAGTACTGCAGAAGCATGTAATATCGGGTCACATTGATGAATTCTAGATTTAAAATACATGGATTTTCTTTTTGCTTTAAAAGAGAGATGATAGCCCCTGGAAAGTAAATAGATTAACTTTTTAGTCAAAGTTTGCATTTGTTTCTCATCATGTTCCTACAAAATAATTACACACGTGATTAGTTTTTGTGTATATGTATCTGTCCTTTTTTTTTTTTTTAATTTATTTTAAAAAATTCACTTCAACACCAGGATATTAGTGAAAAGATTCAGAAATACTTTATAAAATAGCATACACCCACTTGAATACACCACAATTGCATGTCTGTCAAGGGCATTGATCATCTTCAGTAGTTTGCATTATTCATGACAACCAACTTTTCATTAAAAATGATTTATTAATTACTTGTATATTTGGGTTTCTCTTTCAAAATAGAGGATGCAAGTATATCAAGCCTCAGTTTTGCACTTGCAGGATATGTGTTTATATGCAATCTGACGTGAACATTCTAGGAACATAAGAAATTTTTTCGTAAGTGGAAAAATCCAGTCTATCTTTTAGAGAAGAGATTTTGAATTCAACTTTTGCTGTAAGATCTCATATATTCTTCACTACACATACAAAGGTAAAAAGCAGTCAGATTGCAAATCTGTTAATTTTATACATCACTGATGCTCTTTTACAAATATTTGAAGGCCATTAGAATTTGTATTCCTTTATTTTGGAAACATATGCATTTATTAACACATTTACAGAATTACAGTGTTAAAGATACCTCTTTTGTACAAACAGCATAATTTCAGTTTAGGCTAAGCGTGAAACAAAGTTACAGAAGTAGTATCTTCAAGCCTTTCTTCCCTTGAAAAACATGTATCAAGTAAAGTAACTGTTAGAAGAAAATGTGCATTGTGATCAGTAGGAATTGGCTTTGTATTAGCTTTAATATTTTAAAGTTTTCAAGTAAGCAAGCCCTGTTTTTCCCAGAGTTCTCCCTTTTGATTCAAGCAGCAATCAACAATCTAGATGAGTGTGCATAATTTGTTCTGAGACTTATCAATCATGAGAAGACTGAATCTTCCACAGAAGAATAAGGTAAAGTACAATGTGAGTAAATTAAGTGTTAAAACCCCAAATAAAGTTTCAAAATAAATAAATAAATGAATAAATTGCAGAGCACAATAGTAGCTTAATTGGATATACTTCCAAGACAAGTCCTGAAAACCAGACTTTTCACATTGATACTCTCTAGCCACTAAATTATATGAAAGATGAACGTATATTTACTGTTAAGAATAATTTTAGTAAATGTTTCTGCAAAGTGATGGTTCTATTGGTATACATAATTCTAAAATTCTGAAAGATGATTAAATTAGATGACCCTTATGAGACTGCGTGACAAACTAGTGGGAGGCTAGTTCAAGTTGATAAGAATTATAATATTGAGACAGAATTTCATGAGGGATTTTAAATTTCCTTGGAGAGGCTAGTAAATAGAATAGCCTTTTAAATAATTGAAAGGAGTAAAACAGGAAGGAAAAATGAAAAAGCTAGTACTTACAGTACTAGCTTTACAGGAGATTTATCGGATCTGCCTTGGCAGCCTATAACATTTTTTCCTGTACTCCATTGATGAGTAATAACTAAAAATATTTACCATTTCACCTCAAAAGTGGCTTTTGAAGTAAATATAATATTAAAGTGAACTGAATCACTTAGCTTGCTTAGATTCACTGTCAGTCAACCCATACTTCCTCTCCAAAAATGCACTTGCATCTGACTGAAAAGGTAATAATGTTAAAAAGCTATTTTATGTATACATAGATCTTTCCACAGCAGATTTAAAAGCAGAATTGTGATCAATATAAACCTGTGGACAAATCAAATTAAGAAAATAAGTTCTATGAAAGTATATTGGGTGAGACCCTCATCAGATGTATAGTCAGGGTTCTGCTAAGTTAATGTCACCAGGCAAGTTTATGTTACTATAATATTTTGCTATCTTTATGCAGTTGATTGATGGGTCAAATAAGTATGATATACTCTGTTGGATCTGTTACTCACAAAGTAGGAAGATCCCACTATAGATATGAAGCCTTGGCAGCAGTAACCATGAGTTTAGGGAGTTTAAAATCCTGGAAGGAGTGAGAAAGAACAATAGTAGAACCACAGTCCTGGACTTCAGGAGAATAAATTTCAGCTTGCTCCGGTAATTCCAGCTTGATTGGCAAGATCCATTGGGAAACTGCATTGGAGAGCAAAGGGGCCCAGAAGCCATTTGGTTATCAAAGACAACCTCCTCACAGCACAAGAACGGTCCATTCCAACATACAGAAAGTTGAGAAAATTCAGCAGACAGCCAGCATGGATGAACAGGGAACTCCTCACTGAGCTCAGCCACAAATAAAAAGAAGTAAACAGAAAGTGGAAACAGAAATGGGCTACCGAGGTGGAATAGAAAGACATCGCCTAAAAGCTGAAGCTAAAACTAGAGAGGGTTGTGAAGTGCAAGAAGAGCTACTGTAAGTACAACAGCAGCTAAAGAGAGGCTAAGAAAAGTGTGGACCTTCTGTTCAATGGGGCAAGGGACCTACAGACCAAGGGCATGGAAAAGATTAAGAAAAATAGTGCCTTCCTTGCCTCATTGTTCACTGGTAAGGTTCATCTTCAGGTCTTCCTGAGCCTAGCAGGAGAGTCTACAGTGGAATGATGCAGTATATTTATATAGCCATTGCTATGTTACTTGGATTTCCAGAGGAGTCATAATTCCTAAAGCCATGTCCAAAAATGTACTAAGGCCAAAAAATGTTGATAATATACCATGCCTTGAAAGAATGTTAATCTGTACCTGGGGAAAAAAAAAAAAAAAAAATTAAAATTGCTGTCTTTATATAAATCAGATTTCACACGTGAACTTTTTCATGCAAGTCCTTCTTTAAAAATAGCTAAATATCTGCCGAAAAAGACTAGATAATCAGTTACATGATCTAGAATGGCAATTCATATATTTTTGATGGTAAGTGATATTTATGCGTGATTTTCTTACAGAATAATCTCTAAGTACTTTACAGGATAAATAAATTACTACTGACCCGTGGAAGCAGTGAGAGTTTGTATGAATATGTGCAGTACAAGATGAAATGCCATAAACTGGAATAATTGTGAGATTTATAAATGCATTAAATTAGACCTTTCCAGATGCTTTTGTTCCTACTGGCAAAATAAATTAAAAATCTACAGAAATAAATTCTGAAGTTCCAGTACAGGATTCAGGCAGTTAATGATGAACATTATAAGAGGTATAACTTCTTTTTCATCTAGAAAGAATGAGATATATAAAACAGAACTTAGAGTTGGAATTTCACATGGAATGATGAGTTGAGTTCAATACCTTTGGATGTTCCCAGGTGATGAGTGGTTCTGAATAGCTATCTTAGAAATCTTCACCTCAAAATTCAGTTTGCATCATGATTATGCAAATCAGTTTTGCTTTGTTTCTAGGTACAGGCTACAAGTTTTGCTTCTTGTTGACTTAAAGAGGTAAACTATTTATTAATTGAGGATTCTGTACAGCATGAGCAGAAGCAACTTTTAGTGTTTCAGTGTGTGGACTCTTTAAGATATATTTACCATTTAAAGCAGGATATCATAAGTATTTATTGAAATAAATTATTTCCCATCATACATACATGAAGATAATTTGTGCAAATTTGGAGTAACAAACATATATACACTGGGATAGTGGGTAGTCTGAGACCAAGATTAAAAATTAACTTTCTGTCATTGTCTAATGAAAAGATAATGAAAAATAACAACAAAATAGTTTTAAACTTCAAAGAATGACTTAATATATGCTGAATTACAATTCTGGAATTTCTTTTTAATCCAGTTTTAAATGCTAATCCTCTTCAAGTCATTTTTAGATATTGAATAATTCTTAGACAAGCTCAGAAAGGGCAAAATACTTTTATGCATATTAATAAAAAATACAAAAATATCAGTCAAGCTTGTTTTGTGAAAGCCAGCTCATACAGACAGTGAAAACTTAAAATGTATTATTACTCCTGTAGTGCAAAATGGATAAAATCCAAAGGTTATTAGCGTATACTTAGGAAAAACAGTATAACAGTAAGTGAAGAATAGCCTTTCTACTGTCATTACATTTGGAAATAAGTGTCCTAAGGACTTTCTGAGATATAGATTACATTTAGACTTGTTGTTCTTGATGGTCACTAATAAATCTGTCCTCTGTGACTTACTTCTGGTCCTGTTTTAATTCCATTATATTTTTGGCCTGTATACACACTATGGCAAATTTCACAATTTAATTATGTCAAGTGTGAAGAAAGGTCTTCACATCCTTTATTATTTATTTTAATTTAGACACCCTATAAATTAATTTGCCTCTTTCCTAAAGTGATAATAATTCATTTGGCAGCCACTATTTTATATGTGTAGTTAAGACATTTTCTGCCATTAGCTTCTTTGCATTTATTGACATGGAATTTCATTTTCATTGTGCACTGTGTCAACATAGTGGGATTTTTATTTAAAGATCTCTGTGATCACATATCTTGAATAATTAAACATTACCAGCAAGCTTAGTAGTCTTATTATTCATTGTTTTCTAGAACATTTACAAATATATTGAGCAGCACAGTTTCCAGATAGATACAATGGTAAATTCCCTCCAGAGGGAAAACTTCACTTTTGTTCATACCTTCTATTTCCTATCATGTACTAAGTTATTAATCTTTTACAGGACCTTCTCTTTACCTTATTTTTTCTTTAAAAGCCTTTAGAGATGAAGGCCATTGTCAAATTTTGGAAATTTGAATGCATTAGGACCAGATGACATAGACAGATGTGCTACTTGATTTCTTTAAAAATTCCTGTAGATTTGTGAGGTAGGAATTTCTGATACATTTGATTTGTAGTTCTTTCCCCCATGTATGTTGCATATAGTAATATGTCTACTAATTCCATCTTTTATCAAATATGCAGGTTGACTTGCTGTAGTTTCCCCTTCACTGCTAAAGTCCTTTTTCACAAATGTGCTATTAAATGTAATAATTTTCACTTTCTACCAAGGCTGGTTTAAACAGATAGGATGCTGACATTTGTATTTGAGGTCCTTCAGTTCCTTTTGAGATCTGTTTACTTGAGTAAATGTCACTTGGACAAGATATTTACTCTATCAATTCATTCTAAAATGTCTGCTACCTACATTTGATTTGGAACTATCCATCTGATTTGTCCATATAAAGAAAGCCATCAATGTGGGAATATCTTATAGTGGACAGTGTTGTGAAAAAATAATGTAATGTTTTTGGTTTGGACTTATCTTCCTAGGATGTTCCTTTTACAGCTCATCTATTGGCTGCACCCACCTATTGGCAGATTTCCTGCTTCTGAAGTGCTTAAGATGTTTTTAGTGTTTGTTCTTACACTTTTGGCAGATTTTTGCTCAAAATATTTCTTGGACTGTCTTACTATGATTTTGTATTTAACTTGCCAGATGTGTGAGCCGGCACAGGCAGGACACAGAAACAACCACAAAACCATGGATGAAATGCGAAGAGTAAATTTATTTTCATTACCTTGCCAGCCAGGGGATATCAGAAGCAGTAGCCAGGCAGAGGTACATAAGCGGGGACACAGGCATCGCGGAGCTTGGTCCATGCTAGAGGATGACTAGACCTGCTGTTTTCACCTGTATTTCAGGGATTCACACAGGCATAGTTTACCACTATGCTTTGATCTTTCCCACAGCAGGGCAGGAATCTCACACATGTTCGATAAGGTGCCTCTAAGTCTATCACAGGCCTATGTTATCTAAACACAGATGTTCTACTTGTCAAACACACAAAGTTAAACAACAATTAGTATGATATATGTGTTTTTTGACACCTCAGCTACAGGTCACTTGAGTGTATTTACAATCCTCTTCACCAATCTTCTATTATTTTCCCACACTAGAGCTTATGCCCCTGTCTATTTTTCTCATTTGGATAACACTTCCACTTCTCACTTAAAATAGCTGTCTTTTCTCTCCTGTTGAAGCATATTGCCTTTCGAATGGCTTTTGATAGGTAGCATATATCTACTCTGAACTTCTAATATTTCATCTTTCCACTACCTTCATTTTGTCTTTAAGCTAATATTAATCTTTCAGATATTCCTTTTAATTATCTTCCTCAATTTTATGAGCATAGTTGTTTTAAAGTGAAAGTTACTAAGGGTTTTTTCTTTTATTTTGTTCAAGGGTATTGAATTTTAGTGCATTACCCTGATAGTGTATATTGAGTACAGAGTCCCACCCATTGCAGGACTAAGCCAAGAGTCACTTCTCTTCTGTGGGTTTGCTCACTACGTTCCAAATATTTTTTATTTTGTCTAAAATGTATATTTTCTGCATCGTGACATTAATGATGGCAATAATAAAAGTCTCATGCTAATTCAATAAGAGCTTAAAAAAAAAGATAGGTCAACCAGCTAAAGGATAGTTTGACTGAACAGGGAGTACAGCTTTAAGAAAAGGAGCAGTCTGCTATGTGGAGATGAAGCTGGGTTCCCCATATCTATGTAAAATGAAATACATTATCACAATAAATATATAATGAATCAAGGAAAATGGGAAGTGGATATCCTTAACAATGAAGCAGATGTTCCCCAGAAAGACACTGAAAGTAAAAACCTATGTCTACATAGGGATGGGTCTACTAGTAACGATGTTTTTGACTGCTCATCTAATGTGGCTAGAATGGCTGTGAAACGCTATGAAAGCCCAAACGAGATGTGAAGCATGAAAATATAAGAATGCATGGATGCATAACAAGTCTCTCTTGTTAATTATGGTATTTGCAGTTAAGATTCATTGGTGCTACTAAAATTCAGTATAATAATAAAAAAAGAAATAATATTCCAGTAGTATTTCTACAGCTGGAATTCTAGTAAAGATCACAATTTTAACATACCCATTGTTTTTCCTACATGCCTTTGTATTATCTGCCAACTGCATCTTCTAATTTTTTACTTATCTGGGTAAAGTATTCTTAGCTTAGTCTCTTTCAAGAGATTTTTAGTCCTAAACCCAAGAAAGTTCAGCCATTTTCATGTGTGATCAGGATAATCCTTCTAAATTAAAATGTGTTGTGTTCATTTTTAGAGTAGGCCCCATTCAGATTGTGTAGGAAGATCTCTGATGACTGAGAAGTGTATGTAGAATACATCAACACTTCATTAAAAGTGTGGAAGGCTTCAGAGTAATACCTAAAGGTTATGTCTATCTATGTCTTTCTAGTATTCCACAGATTTACCATTCTTATACAATGACCAAAAAAAATTTAAGGCACATTCTGGTTTACAGATTTTTTAAAAGTGTATCTTAAGAACTGTTTTGATACTTAGAAAATCTTTAATCTACTATTGTCCTGGTTTTGGCAGGGATAGAGTTAGTTTCCTTCCTAGTAGCTGGTACAGTGCTGTGTTATGGATTTAGGACAAGAACAATGTTGATAACACACTGATGTTTTAGTTGTTACTAGGTAGTGCCTACACCAGTCAGGGACTTTTCAGCTTCCCATGCTCTACCGACTGAGAAGGCTGGAGGTGCACAAGAAGCTGGGAGGGGGCACAGCCAGGACAGCTGACCCAAACTGGCCAAAGGGATATTCCATACCATGTGATGTCATGCTCAGCATATAAAGCTGGGGGAAGAAGAAGGAAGGGGGGGACGTTTGGAGTGGTGGCGCTTGTCTTCCCAAGTAACAGTTACGCGTGAGGGAGCCCTGCTTTCCTGGAGATGGCTGAACACCTGCCTGCCGATGGGAAGGAGTGAATGAATTCATGGCTTTTGCTTTACCTATTAAACTGTCTTTATCTCAACCCACAAGTTTTCTCACTTTTACCCTCCTGATTCTCTCCCCCATCCCACCAGGGCGGAGTGAGCGAGCAGCTGCGGGGTGGTGCTCAGCCAACAGAGGTTAAAAAACCACAACTATATAAGGTAGATCACATCTTTTTAAAGTTATGGCTTTTTTCCTGTCATCTCAGAAGTAGCTAAGATAGCTATTTAAATGTTATCCTTTCTTAAAGAGAAAAACAGAAAACATTAATTGTTCTACTAATTTTATTAGTTGCACTTCAATTTCAGGACCATGGTAACAACTCCTTATGTTTAATGATTTCACATTCTGTATGTAAAACAGAATCAGGGCATGTACGTATCCTGAAAACAACAATTTCTCAAAA
>NW_008825558.1:655510-662474 GCF_000699105.1 Pygoscelis adeliae
CTTCCTCCCCTATCTAGCTGCATCCTTTCCTTTCCTCTCCTTTAGTCCTTACCCTATACATCTCATAACAGGTTTCAAATAGTTCCTTTAAAATATCCCATAGTAAGCTTTATACAGTCCCCAAATTCTCTTTTCCATCCCAGAACTATCTTTCCCCTGCCTCCCACAATAAATCCTATAGCCATTTAGGTAATAAACTTAGTTTGCCAGGCATTCTGGAAATCGAGTTTCTTCTGCTAAATAATCTTGGTGGGTTTTGCAGTAGCAACAGCGACCTAGTTGTGTTCCTTTGCTGGTCTTAAGAGATTCAGGGTTCTCTGGTTTTGCTGATTGCATTACTTAAGTTCCTCTAGAAACTTCCCATGCTGCTTGCATCCTGCCGTACTGCCCTTTCAGCTCCCCCCACTGTGTCATCCTCACTGTTCTCCCTCTGATCAATATCCCCTGACATATTTAGTTTAAAAGTTTCCTCACCTTGTTAGCAAAGTTGCCTTTACCTCAATTTGACAAATAGATCCTGTCTCTCACTAACAGTCATTATTCTTCAAAGAGGGATCTGTGGTCATAAAAGCTGAAGTAATACCTGCACCAGCAGCTGCATTTACAGTTGGTAATTTACAGGATGCATCCAGTCCCACCCAGCCTTTTCCCCTCCACCTGTGGGAAGGAGAAGACCATCTGTTTTTAGCTCAGCTAGCTCCAAAGCTTTCCTTAACAGAGCCTGATCCCCCTCTTTGGTGATTAGGGTAGTCCACTAATTCTGTGAAGTCAGATCTGAAAGTGGAGGCTTTCTCCTGATGCCAGAAGTCACAAGCTCCCAAGCACTTCCATCTTTGGAATCTCAGTCCTCCACTTATTTGAGTATAGCCTCTTGCTATGTTTACTTCCTTGCACTGTGCTGTCCAGGCTCTTGTCTTTGTAGGGTCTCTGTGAAGACACTGTCAACCTCCTGTTGCTACACAGCCTGCTTACCTCCTCCCATAGCTCCTTCACCTGGTGACTCAGAGCCTGGACCACAGGCCAGCTCCCACAGATAACGTCACCATTGCCCCAGCCACAGGGAGGCCTGCAGTTTAAGACCTGAGTGATGGCACGTACACTCTGGAGGACTGTCTGAGTAAAGGCCACAGTCTTCTAGGAGAGAATGTGCTGTTCGAAGTGGTAGATTGTAACAGCTCAAAATGCAGATTGTAAGAAGTAGCTATGCAACATAACAGAATTGTGTGGGAGGGGTCTACAGTGAGACAGAAGAAGGAAAACATGTCATACTTTTTGTTTCCAACTTTTGTAATTATTATACTTCACCTCTTTAATTTCCCTTACACTGCCATAAACATTGAATTTCCTTTCTGGAGGTGTGCAGTCAGAACCTCTCTCACTGAATGTTTCACTTTCCATTATATATAATCAGTTTCGTTATATGTTATGAAGTCTTTTATTTCTAAATGTACAGTGTTGCACAGAAAACAAATGTAATATGTACTTAAAACTTGCGTATTTATATTGAAAAATATTACCAAACCAAATGTTTTTAAAATACTTGCTTCCAACTTGGCTGTAAATCAGCAAGTGCACTTTAACACTTCAATGGATTTATTTATTAAAAAAAAGAGTAACTAATTCCTTTCATTTAAAATATTTCTCTTTAGACTTGGCTGGCTAATACTGAACTGTTTTCTATAACTGAATTTTTAATAGGAAAATTCTCCAGAATGCATTTCTGAGAGCAGAACATTTTAAATTAACAGAAACAATTGAGGGGCATTTGCCACTGGGTAACAGCCAGGAGCTATGAGTTATGTTTTCTTTTTGGTTGTCTCCAATGGTATGGCATGTCAAAATATCTCTAGCATATCACTAAATCTTGGCGACATCTGAATGAAATTGAACTGTTTGGTAGCCAAGATTACTTACTGTTTAGAAAAGGAAGTTAAACTCCAGTCAAAAGTAAAGGAAGTGAATAGTTGAAATAAAACTGCCTAGAGAATCCAGAAATTTAGTTGTCCAGACAGGAATTTAGCGAAGACATGCATTCTCTTGTGGAAACTGTGGCAATATCAATGCTGCATACAATAATCCAAACATCAATTTAACATTTTATCTACAATTAATATGGGAAACTATCACATGGTAGGGAAACATATCACCAAATAAACGTTTTGTGGAAAAAAAAAAACCAAAACAACCCAACCCTAACACAAAACGCTGTCTACAGATTTATTTGCCTTTAGGGTTTTTTTCTCAAGATTTATGATTGAGTGTTTCTTGGTAAGGGAAATATGAAAGTAAACTGACTTTGAAATGTTCTTTTGCTGCTTTCCTATCATAACTGTTATCTTTTAATTTATTGATATGAAACATCAAAATAGCAATTATATATTCAAAATGTAAATTAATACATTTTGTAGTCAAATGACATCTATCCCGGAGGCAAAATGCTTATCATGCATACACTGTAAAATATGTGTTTGCTTCAGTCTTTCGGGATTCCTCAATATACAACCCAGATCTCAGCTGAAAAATGTAACAGGAATTTCATTTCATAGCTGTCACTAGGGAGTAAAAAAAAATATGGCTGACTGAATAATATTTACATGGAGTTCTCTTTTTGTATGCTTCAAGTCTTTGAACTTATCAAGAAAAGGTTTAATCAAGGACTTGATAAATGTTTGTTAAGACATGTCCAGATGTTATTGCATTTGAAAAGACAGTTGCAAAGAGAATCTCAAGTATATGATGTTTAAGACTTCTTGCTGGGATTAAAAATGAAAAATCTTCAAATAAATGTAGATGATCAGAGTGAAAAAATTATTTACAAGATTTCTGAGCTCTTTGACTAGTCATATATCAGGATTGCTTTGAAATGTTTAGTATTTTTAATTACATGTGTCAGATACTGTGCATTTCAGAAATAACATTCTAGCTTATCATGAGATAACTTTTTATACCTACAGCACAGACAGTTTCAATTTTTTAAAATGTGCAAAGGAATTCAACAGGACAGGGCCTCAAATCCCTCATACTGTTGTAAATAAACAAGCCCATCTGAAGAAACACTGTCACAAAGTTGGGAGGTAACGTTAACACAGAGAAGGACTAGAATATTACATGGGAAGAAACAACTGACCTTGATGATGCTGAAGTATGGCAACATGCAGGGGTACAATGTCAAGGTCAAATATAAAATTAATTTCAGCTATAAGATGGCAACTGATCTCTGGAGGCAAATAATGAAAAGAATAAGTAGGCCACATTATTAATAGTACAATGTATCACCAATAGAAATCAGATTTGGAAATAAATGTGACTGTAGAAAGATTCAGCTGAAGTATATCCAATAGAGAAAGTGAATTAGTGATTTCTGAACCATAGTGAGACTTTGTTTCCATAAACTACTCTGGTCATGTAGGCACAGGAAAAGTTATGTGAAATTAAACAGATACAAAGATGGAAAGTAAGAAGAATAGAGGCCTATATAAATTAAAGGAAAATAAAGAAGCTTGATTTTCTTTATCCTAAAGCTAGAGGAGGATATGGACAACAGCAATTAATAGATTAGGAGGATATACAATTATAAAAGACAGTGAAAATTTCTAAAATAAGGCACAAAACATGTACAAAGTAGCTATCTGTTAAAAGAAAGTATTTTCAAAGGTTCTGGACAGCATTTCAATTTTTTGTTTGTATAGACTGTTTATTTTTTGTTTGACATACTTCCCCTCCTTTTCTAGGTACCTTTATAGTCTAAGCATTTTGACAAAGACTGTCATGCAGTACCTGTATGAAAAAGACTCAAGACAATAGATTTTTTAAATTGATTAATGATTTCAGGTAATATAAAAATATTCAGTTGTCATCTTTATAATTTTTTTATAAGAAATGGATCTTTTTTATTTTTTGTAGTCTTTGAAAAGAAATTAAAATGAACAGTTTACACTCTTTTGGGAAGAGGTTTTTTCCAAACTATATTCTTTGTTTTAATAGCTGACAGCATGAAGTTTTATATAAATATCTGTCTGATATTCCTAACATCATTGATTTATTTTATATTTCAGTTTTCTTTTGCTACAGAGCCAGCTTGTAAAACCACTTTACAGAGATATTTGCATGCTCATGTGCATACATTTTCTAACATGTACGCTATTTGCATGTGACCTTCACAGGCATTGAAACTAAACATGCTTTGTTTACAAATACCAAATTTCATTGTTTCACTCCATGGTCTTTGGTTTCTTAGATTACAATGGTAACTGAAATCCTAAACCAAATGGGCACAGCATAATCCTCCACTAATTAATCTGGCAGCAAAGTAAGAGAGTCTCTTATTTCATCTCTTTCTCTACCTGGTCTGACTGCAACATGCTTTCCAGAATTTTCTGGAGAAAATATGAGTGTTTTGCATATCAAAAATCTTGTGCAGAAAAGAGAAATAAGGCAAGATCATGAAGACCTCTCCCAGTAGACTTCTAAATTACAAGGGTTTGGTGGAGATTCCGCATAAAAAGAGAATGTGTTAAAAGCCTTTTAGTCATTGGCCCATTCTGTGAACCTACAAAGACAGAAATAATCAACAAAAACAACCCTAGGATCTAAAGGTTTGGTGGTGGTCTTTTTTTGTTTGCTTTTTTTTTTTTTCAATTGCAGCTATGTATTCTTATCACTAAGCTGCAATTCAATTATATTCCCAGCTGTATATCAGCTTCAAGCATACCCTCTCTTCCCCCTCTTCAAGATCACCCTGTAACCAATAAATTTAGTTACTCTCTTGGGATATGGCTACAACTCCCTACTTAGTCTAGAAGTGAAATCTCCTGAGAAAAGACTGGAACTCAAGTATGATGGATGAATACTCTGAACTATGCATTCTCACACAAAATGTGGACCACATCCCTAATAAAGTCAGCTACAGATTTGATAACAGCTAACTTTAGACTTCGCCAGCAACATGAAGAAAGGTTAGGTGCCTGTTCATTGAAACTTGGTTTGCGATAGTGACCTATTTCCCCAGAAGAGATATTTCTAGAGATACGAAAGTTCAAGTAGCTTTAGACAGAGCAGGGAGTCACCCAAATAATTTATGTACTCCCAGGGATAGGAACTGTGTCTTGAATGCAGTCCCACTTAACTAGTATCTTGAGCTGCTGATAGAGTTTATTTAAACTTGATTCCACTGGAAATTCTTTTGTTTAGTTTTGAGTAAAATATATCCAATGTAAAGTATAACCATGTTGTAAAAGCATAGACTCTATTTCTTCTTTGAGTTTTTAATTCTAATATTCTTTTCTTCCCATTCCTCACCTCCACCAAGATATTTTTTATTGCCTTTCAAAGGTATCAGTTCTTGGATCCACAAGGCTTGGCTTAAGGAAGACAAAACAACATTCTATCAAATGTGTGGGTAAAACCACTAACCCCCCCCCCCAACAAAGAAACAAACCACCCCAAAACAAAACCCAAATAATGCAAGCTCTAATTATCACACAAACTTCTGATGTTGATATATACACAATAAGTAATTCATTATATGGAGAAGTAAGCATGCAGGTAATATGTTACAATGCTGGCACTGATGTCTAGTATATATTATATTCCAAGACAACAAAAAGTACATACTTGCAAAAAGGATAACATCCTTTTCTACAGCCTGAGACTGTTGGCACAAAGTCAAATTATTCCATTGTTTAGGTTGTACTTAGAAAACATTTATCTGAATGAGATAAGCATGTTCTGACCGCTGTCTCGTATATGTATAAATGGTCTCCATAGATGACCTTCTTAAGGTAGCCTCATCTAAGCAGCTGAAAGACCAACTTAACTTTCTCATGTTCTCTTTGTAGAAGGACTACAGTGTGAGAGAAATCACAGCTCTCCCCTCTCCTCCTTTTTTAGCTATCCAGATACTGGTCACTCGCAGAGGCGATCAGCTCCAGTGCAGGTGCGTCCTGCAGCGGAGCAGCGGATTGCGGCGTACAGGGGGGTTTCCTAAGCCTGTGAACCTACAGGGGAGCGCAGAGACATGCAGAGAGCCTGCAGCTCTCATGAGAAAGGCTGATGAGGTGTGGGCAAGGCCAAGAGTAACGGCTGCCACCCCCCAATTCCCACTAAAGGCAGACCCAGGGAGCGCTGCCACCAGGGGCGCTGCCACCAGGATGGGCAAACAGGGTGTGACACGTCAGCTAGGGCGTGGTGCGGCAGTTTGCGTGGCAGTTTGCACCGAAGGGCATGCAGGGAGGGCACCTCTTTGAAGGAGAGGCATTCCACAGGCCGAGTGGGGAACTCGGCATGCACATAACCCAGCAACTGGGCACAGGTCAAGGGCACCCATCCTACCCGACCCTCAAGGCAGAATGGTGGGCACTCGACTGAGGGTAAAGGCCACGGCTCCAGCTGGGGGGTCTGCACCATCTACCCCAGGGGTGGCCGATGCCTCCATGCAGATGGAACCGCTGAAGGGAGAGGCTGCAGTGCAGACCTCAGACTGCAGGAAGTGCCTAGACCTCTCTCCTGGGGTAGGGACAGGCAGCAGACCTGCCTGAAAAAGCTGTGCCCAGGTGGAGGATCTCCTGCAGCAGGTGGCTGAGCTGCAGGAGGCCGTGAGAAGACTGCATAACATCAGGGAGGCAGAGAAGGAGCTAGATAGCTGGTTCCAAGCGCAGTCTGCATTGAACCCACAGCCCACGGCCAAACAGCCAAAAACTCCTCCACCAGCACACGCAGAAGGGAGCGTGGGGGCCAATAATGCAGAAGAATGGACGGTTGCGAAGGCAAGGACCAGCAGGAGGAAGAGACTTTCCCCAAAGCCTGAGGTGCCCTTGCAGAATCGCTTCACCGCTCTGCAGGCCAAAGAGGAAACTCCTGTCACACCAGGAGAAGCGCTGGAGCTGAGTCATGCAGCCTGACCTGCCCCCCGTGTAACAACCAGCGCCACTAAGAAACGGCGCCGGCTGCCCGCACCACGGCACAG
>NW_008825558.1:663642-663990 GCF_000699105.1 Pygoscelis adeliae
ACCTCTCCTCGGAAGAAAGGCTGAGAGAGTTGGGGTTGTTCAGCCTTGTCGTGATTTAACCTCAGTTGGCAACTGAGAACCACACAGCCGCTCGCTCACTCCCCCCGCCCCTGGTGGGGTGGGGGAGAGAATCGGAAGGGTAAAAGTGAGAGAAATCATGGGTTGAGATAAAAACATTTTAACAATTGAAATAAAATAATACTAATACTACTACTAATAATAGCAATAATAAGAAGAATATACAAAGCGAGTGATGCACAATCCAATTGCTCACCACCTGCTGACCGATGCCCAGCCAGTCCCTGAGCAGCAGCCCCCCCGGCCAGCTTTCCCCAGTTTATGTACTGA